>NC_090870.1:1378280-1380780 GCF_036669935.1 Montipora foliosa | reverse complement strand
GCTTTTAGTTATCTCGAAAAAAACGTGCTAAAAGTCATCGGGACTTCTCGAGAAACAGGCCCCTGGTTACAATCGGTTTAGAATTGCTTCGAAGTTAGTTTTTGATGATTGTATCGGATGATTAAATGTGGCAAATTTAAACTATAATGAGGCAGTAACCTGTTATTAGCCATGCATGATTTAAAGTGATTTTAATAAAAATAAGCGCTCTTCACGTTAATTCTCAATCCAGACCATTCCAGCCTCCTCGCTATTCCGTCCTTTTTTTTCGGGATCATTTGCGGTCCAAAATGGGGATCATTTGCATTCCGGGATCATTTGCGGTCCAATATGGGGATCATTTGCGGTCCTGGGATCATTTGCGGACCCGTACAGAGATGTTTTCAGCCCATTCTCGCGCCATTTTTACCCCTGACACTGCGCAAAAAGGCACATATTCGCGACCGACTTTGCCCGAATACGGATACGCACACGTGGAGTGAACGATAATATCCTGAAGTATGCAAGGCGCACGACGCGACATACACCTCGAATATTCTACTTAGAATCCGGACTGTTTTTCCGAATTCAAATAGAATACCTTGGAATACTTTGAAACATTCTAAACGACATACCCCGACTCCTTTTCTAAAAAAGACCAATATTGACCAGCTTCAAACAATGATGGTCAGTAGTCATAGGAACATCTTGGTATGACAACAAATATTCGAGTCCGCATGCGACGCGAATACGACAGTGACGAAGGGTTTAGCAGACTTGAACACGCCCGAATACTAACGCACATCTCAAGTGTTCGCTGCATTTGCGAACCGTGCACCAACCCATAACAGTGCGGAATTTGGTATTCTGCAGTATTCAAAACTCGAACAATTACGATCAAGAGTAGCAATGCCTATATCTCGTTCCTGAAATTCAGTGTGCATATTCTTGAACATGAACTTGTTTTATGTTTTAATGGATGTTTACGCTTTTGGGACGTTTATATGCTTTGGTCTCATAGGATTCCCCTTTCACATGGGGTCTTTACGTAGATCTATCTACGCGGATTACAGGAGTCTCCTTTTTGACAAACCTCTATCGCAGACGTTCTTAGGGCTTCGTCACGCTCTCCTAAAGGAATGGACAAGTAGCGAAGCCCTAATAACGTCTTCGTCGACTACTTTCTGTCTCGTGCAGTTCAATGAATGAAGACATTGTAACTATCAGCCAACAAAACTTTATTTAAGTTATACAGTATTTACAATACTTGTAAGTTGAATATCTCGATATTATTGAAAACGTTGCCTTATTATTCGGGGATTCATACACCTTATTCCAAAATGGCCGCCATTTTAGTATTCTTTTGTTTCCATGCAAATTCGCCCTTTTGCCCTCGTTTAAGGTTAAATATTCTTTTGAATTTGACGTTTGAAAGTGAGGCCATAAGGACCAATTTGCATGGAAACAAAAGAATACTAAAATGGCGGCCATTTTGGAATAAGGTGTATTAACTAAACGGTTTGAGCTTAACGCATTGCTAACAATGAGGTCTTGTTACGTAAATCCTAGGGGAATTTTTTTTAGGAGTCCAGAAACCTTAATTGCATTTTAATGACCTGTGAAGTGCCTCATGCATTATTTAGTTTCTGGTAAAGGAAAAACACACTGAAATTTTTATCATTACTAAAAACTCTCTTTTACAGTGCAACGCGCCTTACCGTGGCCACCCAACAAACTTTCACATTTGACTATTACGTGTAAATACGTCAACTCAACAACCCACGCAATGGTGTTCAACCTACAACTGTTCGACCTTTGCAAAAAGGCGTAACTGTCAATCAACTTCACACATCCTGATTGGCGGACAATTTGTAAAAAAAACTTTGTTAGTTGGCCACGGTAAGGCGCGTCGCACTGTAAACTAATTTTTAGTGTAAAAAATGCCATTTAAAATTTTGTCCTGGTTTTTCATTTGCCACTAATTAAAAGTTTCCTCCTAGATAATTGCAAAAAAAAGATGACATTGTCTAGTTTAACCTTAATTTCTTAAAAACAATACAAGAAAGCTTCAGTACTGAATAGCAATCACTGCTTAGCAAATCATCTTTAGTTTATAAATACATGCACTTACTTAGGATGAACCTTTTCATTCCAACATAAAAAAAATCGATGTTATTTCAATGTTTATATAGTAATAATATTGCTATTAATATCTGAGCAATACTGCTGTTGTAGAAAAAATCCATTCAAAAATTCTATTTAAAAAATTTGGATGAAACTCTAACCTTGAAAGAAAGAAGAGGAAGAAAAAGTTATCACGAGCAATACTATTCACAGTACGTTAAGGAATAGACTGATTAAATTTTACTCTGTCTAACGCCAGACGATTTTACTCGTCAATGGGGAACCCCACCGGGCTGAAAGGGTTAACAACAGCTGGATTCACTGAAAAACTATGTCCCCATTAACCCTTTAACTCCCAATACTGCCACTTATAGATTTTACTCTGTCTAACGCCAGA
>NC_090870.1:1358280-1365780 GCF_036669935.1 Montipora foliosa | reverse complement strand
AATTCTGTTAACAAGTTGCAGCAACACGCTCAGAGAAATTGGTTATTTAAGTAGGCTGGAAAATCCCGATACTCTCAAGAAGATTGTAGACCGGCTACCTTACACCCTTAGACTAAAGTGGCGTGAAATAGCAGATAAGGTAATGCGGCAAGAGCACAGGGATGCCAACCTTAAGGACATCACAGATTTCGTTGAATCAAGATCAATAGTAACAAACCATCCTATTTTCGGCAAGATATCTGGTGATTCAAGGTTCAGCAACTCAACCGATAGAACAAAACAAGTAAGAAGGACAGCTAAATCCTTTCCGGTTCAAGTGAATTCAAAGCAATCAAGAGGTCATCTAGAAGTGAAGACCCAACCAAAATGTCCTTCGTGCGAAGGAAATCACTGGCTCTCTCAGTGCGAGGATTTCAAGAAGCTGAGTGTCAGTGACCGCTATCAGTTAGTTCCCTCAAAGAAGTTGTGTTCAAACTGCCTGGTGCCTGGACACTTTGCGCAAGACTGCCCGAAGAAGAGTTTTTGCCGCATCACAGGCTGCAACAAGACGCACTCCTCCCTCTTGCACCCAAGAGAAACTACAATGCCAACAACCGATTCATCAAGGGTAATAACGAGCAACCCCGAGCCAACCGCTAACACTACGCCAGTAAGAAACAGCTACATACAAAGCAACATCTTTCAAACCTTGAATGGTTCCACCGTTGTAGGTTTATCAATTGTACCTGTGAAGGTCAAAGCAAAGGGTCAAGATAAGAAGATCACGACTTATGCGTTTTTGGACTCTGGTTCTAATACTTCATTCTGCACAGATGACTTGTTGAAGAAACTAAACATCAAGGGTGAAAGAACCAACATTTCGCTTACCACACTGCAAAGCACAAAGGAATCTGTCAACTGCTCTATTGTTAATCTAGAAGTCTCCGATCTTAGTGACAGTGACGTAGTTGAGCTACCAAATGTGTTCTCTAGTCCCAGTCTCCCAGTATCAGCTGACACCATTGGAAACCAGGAAGATGTTAACCGATGGCCACATCTCAAGGGCATCAAGATAGAAAGCATTCAAGCTGAAATCGGTCTTTTGATAGGCAACGATGCGCCACATATACTTCAACCAAGAGAATTCAGAGAAAGCAAGGACGGTGGCCCGTTCGCAACGCGCACAATACTTGGCTGGGTGCTAAACGGACCTCTTGGTCGGAAAGAGCCAAAAGTCCCAACTGTGAATTTCGTCGACGCTAACTCTACACTGAGCAAGCAATTTGAAGATTATTGCAATCTAGAGTTCAATGATTCCAGTTACGAAGCTAAAACGTCGATGTCACAAAACGACATGCGCTCACTTGGAATGATGCAAGACTCCGTGAAGTTCTCTAGTGGTCATTATGAAATAGCGCTACCGTTATCAAGCAGAACACAGATTACAGATGCTTAAAAAGCGTTTACAGAGAGAACCAACTCTACATGAGAAGTACAAACAATTTATGGCTGACCTGCTAAGCAAGAATTATGCCAGAGAAATAAACAAAGAAGAAACTGCAGACGCGTGGTACTTACCCCATCACCCAGTGTTCCACCCGCAGAAGCCAGATAAAGTGCGAGTTGTGTTCGACTGTTCAGCAAAGTATCGCAGTTCCTCACTCAACGACCAGCTTCTACAGGGGCCGGATCTAACCAGTACATTAGTTGGTGTATTGACACGATTCCGTCAAGAGCGAGTGGCTTTTATGTCAGACATAGAAGCAATGTTCTATCAAGTTAGAGTACGCCCGAGCGACTGCAAGTACTTGCGATTTCTCTGGTGGCCAGATGGAGATTTGGATAAAGAACCAAGGGAATATCAAATGCAAGTTCATTTGTTTGGCGGCGTTTCATCCCCCAGCTGCGCAAACTACGCCTTAAAGAAAACAGCCGAAGACCATAAGGGAGAATTTGATGAAGCAGCGATCGACACGGTAAAGCGAAATTTCTATGTCGACGATTGCCTCAAATCAGTAGCAACCAATTCGCAGGCCGTCCGCCTGGCTAGTCAACTCCGCGGCTTATTGTCAAAAGGAGGTTTTCGCCTCACTAAGTGGATTTCTAACTCACGAGAAGTAATCAGCTCCATTCCCGAGCCAGACAGAGCACCATCTGTCAAGGATTTAGATTTTGATAGGAGTTCGTCACTCAGAGAGAGAGCCTTAGGTGTTCAGTGGAACGTTAAGGAAGACACCTTCAGCTACACGATTTCCCACAAGGAAAAACCAGCCACGAGAAGAGGAATTCTGTCAATTGTTTCTTCTATCTACGACCCACTGGGTTTCGTATCTCCGTGTATTCTACCCGCGAAGCAAATCTTACAAGAGCTATGTCTCAAGGGCCTCAGTTGGGATGACGAGATTCCAGAATGTCACAAACAAGGTTGGAGAATTTGGCTTCAAGAGCTGCCAAAGCTAGAAAAATTTGAAATACCACGATGTTTCAAGCCATCAAATTTCGCAGACGTCAAACGTCGAGAGCTTCACCACTTTTCAGACGCGTCCAGTCGAGGCTACGGAGCTGTTTCGTATCTCCGTCAGATCGATATTAATGGCAAGATTCACTGTTCCCTGGTTATGGCAAAGTCTAGATTAACTCTGCTTAAGGCAATGACGATACCAAGAATGGAACTATCCGCAGCCGTTTTGGCGACAAGACTAGACAATATTATCAAGCAAGAGTTGGACTTACCACTCGATGGTTCTACCTTCTGGACTGATAGTACTTGTGTCCTCCGTTACATCGAGAACAAGGACAAGAGGTTCCAGACCTTTGTAGCCAATCGCATCTCCGCCATATTGGATCAATCCACAGCTATGCAGTGGCGATATGTTGAAACGTCACTGAACCCTGCTGATGAAGCATCCAGAGGGGTGACGGTAGACGCACTCTTAAATAACAAACGCTGGACGCACGGACCGGCTTTCCTAAGAGAGTTGGAAGATAAATGGCCACAACGACCTAACGACATTGGTGAAATCTCGAGCAATGATCCGGAAGTTAAGAAAAATGCTGAAACATTCACAAGCCAAGCAAGCAAGCAATTCAACCACATTAACAAGGCAATCCAGAAGTTTTCCTCTTGGACACGCTTAAAGAAAATCATAGCGTTCGTGCTGCGATATAAGAACAATCTGCGAAAACAAGTTCGTCGCCACCAGGCAACTGAGATCAACAGCAACTACGCCTATGCAGACATCAAAGTTGTCCCACCCATCAGCGTTTCCGAACTAAAGGAATCAGAGAAAGAAATCTTAAAGTTTGTTCAGAAACAAGGCTTTCAGGAAGAATTGGTTGTTCTTCGCCAAAGAAGCAAGACATTCAACAAATCGAGTCATATCTACAAACTCGACCCAATCTTGGAAGACGGCCTCATACGTGTGGGAGGACGTTTACAGCAAGCACCTATTAGCGATAATGCTAAGCATCCGATCATTCTTCCAAAGAAAAACCACGTTTCCAAGCTGATTATTAACTACTACCACAGAGCCTCCGGTCACTCTGGTGTGGAATATACTCTGTCATTGATCCAGCAGAAATTCTGGATTATTGGTGCGCGATCAAGTGTTCGCGACGTGACTAAGAGATGTTTTGATTGTCGTAAACGCCAAGCACCTGCCCTCCAACAGAAAATGGCAAGTCTCCCAGAAAATCGTGTGACTCCTTCTAAGCCACCATTTACGAGTGTAGGAGTAGATTGCTTCGGTCCTTTTACTGTCCGTCGCGGAAGAACCACCGCTAAAAGATATGGCGTACTATTTACCTGTCTTGCTGTACGAGCTGTTCATAATGAAATTATTCATTCCATGGACACTGAATCCTTCATTAATGCTCTACGTAGATTCATTGCTAGAAGAGGAAAACCAGAAGAGATCCGATCCGACAACGGAGGAAACTTTGTTAAGGGCGAAAAGGAGCTTCGCAAGGCTGTTGAACAATGGAATCAAGAGCAAATCCATGAATTCCTCCTGCAACGAGACATCATTTGGTCATTTAATCCACCTGCTGCATCGCACCATGGAGGCGTGTAGGAGAGGTGTATCAGGTCTGTGAGAAAGGTCATGAAGGCATTACTAAAGCAGCAAATCCTGGATGACGAAGGTTTAAGCACTCTTATGTGCTAAGTGGAATCTATAGTGAATGGCAGACTAATTACCAAAGTTTCGGATGACCCAAAGGATCTTCATGCTTTAACACCTAACCACCTGCTGTTATTACGAGCGGGAAATGCAATCCCTCCTGGAATTTTCTCTAAGAACGACAACTATAGTTGCCGCAGATGGCGTCAAGTGCAGTATCTTAGTGATATTTTCTGGCGTCGCTGGATCAGAGAATACCTGCCCTCATTGCAGCAACGTCAGAAATGGATCAAGCAACGAAGAAATCTTGCAGTGCATGAAATAGTGCTATTGCTTGATGAAAATACGCCCCGCAGTGTTTGGCCACTGGGACGAGTGCTGGAAGTTTATCGCAACAAGAGAGACGGTTTAGTACGTTCCGCGAAAGTAAAGACTAGAACCACGGAGTTGGTGAGACCAATCGACAAGATTGTGTTACTGGAAAGTGCAGAGATGTCAAACAAGGACTAAACCTTCGATTGAGAACGATGTACACTGAATAGTAATTATGAACATTCTGTTTTTTTTAACTTAAATAGTAAAAGATGCGTTTCAAACCTAGTATAGTTTGTAAAGGCTCGTATTATAACGCTTTTAAGGGGCCGGAATGTTAGTTTTGAAACGCCTACCTTCCCTTTCTCATTTTTCTCACGAATTTTCTAGTGAATATAAATAGTGTCTTAAAGGGAAACGTGCTTCGATGCTACAACTTCCCTGGGAATTTGCAGTTTCATGCTCATCGATAGCTAATACATGTTCTGCGAGGGAGTTTAGAAAACTGTAGAGCACACGTTTTTGGACAACGCCTTAGTTTTATTCACGTACGCATTATTATAAATTGCGCACTCTTAAGGTATATTCAGCTATTATTGTTCAGCGATCGTAGAATCTGCTACTTGCTATCTATCAATGGATATCCTATCAAGCTATCTTTTGGTGTGAGTCGTCGACCGAAGTAAGTTTTTATCTTTTTGTACTTGATAGTTTAGTATTGCGTGATTATGGTCGATTTTTAGAGTTTAGTGATGGAATTGCAATAGGTGTGAGATTCCAAATAATTCTTTATGATTTACTGCGCATTATGTTCATTCTGGTCTTAGTTAGTAATTGTTGCCCTACTCCTGTTGCTATAGTTAAAAGCTACGATTTATTAAGGTTCCATTGACATTCAGTTATCACCAAGTTATGTTTATGTCGCATGTCGAATTACTAGATTAGTTTAATACTCTCTAAATCAATTGTATGCCGAATTATCGTTTTTCAGTTCGAACCCACAGCCATAGCCACATCTACATCTACATCTACCGCTACCGTAACTATTACTCATCGCTACAAACCTACTTGTACCGCTAGTACTGTTACATCGTAAAGTTATCGTCAATTCTTCAAGCTGTCGTTACTCTGTAACTCAAGGAACTGAGATTCTTGAACCTTGATTAAATCTGGTGTACGTATTGCCTATCTGTGGAGTTCGATTTGTCTATTGCCTCACACTAAGTCAGCTACCCCTGTAATTGTTGAAGATCGCCGGAGTATTTTGCAACCTCTAAAATCTTAACAGTTACAATAATTATTATTCTTCAAAATGTTTGTTCGATTCTAACATGCAAATTTCTTCGGTGGAGCAGAACAACATCAAGAATGGGAACAATACATAAAATAATGCTACGGTGAACACTGTACTGAATAACTTATCATACGTGAAGAAATGCCAGCAATTACTTCCAACTGCAAAACAATTATGCTTTGCCGTCGCAAACGTACGATCTGCAAGAAATAAGACTGATCTTATTATTGATCATGTGATGGGTAACAAAATTGACCTTTGTGTGCTTACTGAGACATGGCTTAAAGATGAAGATTCTGTTAGTATTTCTTCACTATCACCACCAGGATATTTGTTTTATAATTGTCCTCGACCTTCGCAGAGCATTGGAGGCGGTATTGCATTAATGCACAGAGATAATCTTCAGACTTCTCGAACTGACTCTGGAGGAAAACGATCCTTTGAATATTCTGAATGGAACATTATGAACTTAAGTAGACCACTGAAAATCATTGGCATCTACCGACCACCTTACTCTGAGGCACACCCAGTGTCTGCTAATGTCTTCTTTGAGGAATTTTCTGTCTATCTGGAAAATATTGTTATGTGTCCTGAAGTTTTGCTTATCTCTGGTGATTTCAATTTTCATCTCGACAGCCATACTGACTCTGACGCTGATAAATTCTCGGATTTACTGGAAACTTTTGGTCTCATACAACATGTTACTACACCTACGCATTCATCTGGTCATATCTTAGACCTTGTTGTGACTCGATCATGTTATGATTTGCTCCTACGAACTCCACGTACAACGTTCTTCATCTCTGATCATTGCTTTATTGAAACTGCTATGGCTTTTCCTAACCCTGAACTTTCTATAAAAGAAATCTGTTTTCGTCAATACAAGAAGATCGATATTGAGACTTTCAAGAACAACATCCTTGACTCTAAGCTACACCACAATCCTCTAACTGACCTGTTAAATCTGGCCAAGACCTACGACAAGGTACTTACAGATATTCTAGACAGAAATGCTCCTTTATTGCATAAAACGGTAACTGTAAGGCCTATGGTCCCGTGGTTTAACCCTGAGCTTAAAGCCTTGAAAGCAAAGCGAAGAAAGTTAGAGAAGAAAATGTTGCGAAGCCAACGGAAATCTGAAATATGCAACAAGTACACAAAGCTACTGCACGACTGCAAACATCTTTACTACACTGAACAAATCAATCAATGTGCTGGGGATTCCCGTAAACTGTTTCAGGTTGTCACCTCGTTGTGCAATAAGAAGCAAGAAAGTCCACTGCCACCTTATAATGACAGTGAAACTCTCGCCAATGATTTTGGTGATTTTTTTTGCCGCAAAATTGATCTGCTTAGAGGGGAAACTGACAGCATTCATATGGTTCCACCACAAATTAATTGCTATTCACCAGAAATTCAACTTCACTCATTTTCTACCGTTACAGAATCGGATGTTCGTGCTGTCATCATAAGCTCCTCTAGTGCATTTTGTAAACAGGATCCAATTCCCACATGGCTACTGAAGTTATGCATTGATGAACTTCTCCCAGTAATAACCGAAATGGTAAATCTCTCCATCCGTGATGGACTTGTTCCTGCTGATTGGAAGTGTGCTCTTGTGAAACCACTTTTGTAAAAACTGGACCTTGAACCTGTACTCAACAACTTTCGACCTGTCAGTAATCTGTCCTTTATTTCAAAGTGTGCTGAGAAACTGGTACTTCAACAATTATTGTCGCACTGCTCTGAGAATGCACCGCTTCCTAGCAACCAATCTGCTTATCGGAAATGCCA
>NC_090870.1:1340780-1353280 GCF_036669935.1 Montipora foliosa | reverse complement strand
GTAATTTTATAATAAATGTATTGGATTCACCGTTAGCTTCTTCTGTAGCGGTAGAGTGACTTTTATATGACTTTGAAAAATAAACGTAAAAACAGAACGTAAACAAAAATGCAAAACATTTGATTGCCTTATCAAACAACAACAAACGAGAGCGAATTTTCATTGGCTTAGCGAACGTGGACACAAATAACGTCATCTCTTCATGGAACTTTCTGGAAAGCGATCGGCATTTCGCTTTGACGTCATTTGAAACGCAGTAATGTGATTGGGCAATCGAACTGTTTACTGCCCATATTAGGAGTTTCCTTGGCGGAAATATGGAGAAGCTTTGTTTTAATCTTGCCAAACATTGGTCCATGAAACAAACTGCGAACGCTTCTTCCAGGTCATACGAAAGTCGCTCTATATCGATAAATATGTGCATTCTCGTTCTTTCGCCTCAGAAGTGGTATATTGAGCGATTTTGAGGATTTCGAGTTCGCTGTTTACTGTGCTCGCAACAGAAGGACAACGGTGCATGGAGTCAGATCGGGGACAAAATAAGTTTACTTAGTTCGTGTGGTCGAGCCATAATTCGTGGGAAGTTCACACTCTTTTTTTTTGTGGAAACCCTAGTGGTCTGACCGTGAAAAGCTGCTTCGACTCATGTGCTATTACCTCGTGGCGTGAAAATGATACGCTCGTGTTGTGTCGGAAATGTGACCAGGCTCGGAGGGTAAAAATTATAAGGATTTGTATGGGAATCTCGATAACAAACACTCAAAAAGATATTTACATGCAAACGTTCTCAATAAAAAAGCCGTACTTTATTGTCCTGGTGACTTCGCATTCTGGGCGGTTATTTCCGTGATTTAACGCGATTAATGCGACTTCCAAGCTTCCTGGGTTGTCATTTCAGTCTACATAAATGAAGGAAAGGCTGGAAAGTAATTTTAAGCTTACATCACATCTCGCCAATAAAATCACACTTCTCCGGCATCAGTCACGTTCAAACTCCGGAAATGGCCACACAGATAAATTTACTTCTCTTCGACCAAGTTTCAAGGTCCAGTGAGTATCCATTACTGAGAAACAGGGATGAATATTAAACAAGACACCAATTAGGCGTTCACGTGGGATACAATGATCAAAGCAAGTAACAGGCAGCGGATGTAAATAAAAAGTCAAGACTGCCACAAAATTCCTTGGAACAGTAAACGAATATACAGATCTCAAACTTACACGGCTCACTTTCCCCTCCCATTGTTGTTTGCACGACTTTCTGAGCCCATTTGGCAAAACAACATTGTGGGAGGGCAAAGTATTGGAAAGTGTTTCAATAATTTTGTCCGAGGCTGTAGTTATTATTCATATTACGGGTAATGTGGCTAGGCCTTGCTTGGAGCCAGTCTAGAATGGAGCAGTAAGGCATCTCCTTCCCTCCACTAGCCTGGGTGGGCACCTTGGGCAAGTGCCAGTACACCCTTAGCCCTCCTTGACCAGGGTAACGGTTTGGGTAGGTAGAGCTCATTAGCTTTGGTAAGCTGTCTACCTAGGAAGTTGCTCACCCGAATGAATTCAAAGTCTGTCCCAGTGAGTTTCGCGGAAGAGACTTCTTTTGTCCAACGGCATTGAAGGTGGTTCAGCAACGCAGTGTGGAATGCGAAGGGCATGCTGGAGCACATAGTAAGGCATGGCCATCCACTGCAGCCGAGATTGTCCCCAGATGTAACGATGTTTTCGTGCCACTGGACTCTGACTTTCAAGGCCGAGAGAGTGGGATTGTCTCCCTGCAACGGCTTTTCCACTAAAATATCATTCACGCACATGTCACATTGCGCACCTCCATCATCCCATCTCAACACCCAGTCACATCGCATTTCATCCTTCATCAAGTCATCCACGATTCCCACTCATCCCAAACCAAGTCCTGCGGCGATGGGGGAATGGCAAAGCAACAGGTGGAGGTGACCACTGGCAGTTGTAGTCATGATCCTGCACGTAGGCGGCCTTGGACCAGTGGTCGTTCTTCTCAGTACTCGGGGCACCAGAGAAGTCCGGCAGCATCCTGGGCGACTGAGCAGCCCTTTTTAGGACAGCAACTCTCACCCTAGCAAGGGAGAGGCCTAGAAAAGGTGGCCTAAGAATTGCCTGCCCTACATCATCTGGCCAGCTAACCGCGGTTGGCAGATCACCTACACATGCGGTCGAATCCAATTGAGAAAGAAAAGACTCGCATTCGGAGCATGGAATATTCGTACACTCATGGACAAAGATGACTCAGCAAGACCCCAAAGGAGAACAGCCCTTGCAAAAGAGTTATCTTGCTACAACATTGACATTGCGGCCCTAAGTGAAACTCGGCTTGCAGATGAAGGATCCCTTACAGAACCAACCTGTGGCTACACCTTCTTTTGGAAAGGAAAGACTCAAAGCGAGGACAGGATACATAGGGTTGGCCTCGCCATCAAAACAAGTTTGATGAAACAACTCCCTACCCTGCCTGTTGGTATCAATGAAAGGTTGATGAAGCTCCGCCTGCCCCTCAGCCACAATCGGCATGCAACAATCATCAGTGCATATGCGCCGACTCTAACTAGCACTGAAGAGGCAATTGAGCAGTTCTATGCCAACCTCAGCTCTGTATTGGACTCTGTCCCTGCGAATGATAAGCTAATACTTCTTGGCGATTTTAACGCCCGAGTTGGCTGTGATCACAATCAGTGGGAAGGAGTACTTGGCAAACATGGCACTGGCAAAATGAATGCTAATGGCCTCCTGCTGTTGAGCAAGTGCACAGAGTAAAACCTGATCATCACAAACACGATATTCAGAATGGCAGATAAGTACAAAAATTCTTGGATGCACCCCAGATCTAAACAGTGGCACCTGATAGATTATGTCATTGTCCGCCGGCGCGACATTCGTGGTGTCCTCATCACCAGAGCTATGCGGGGAGCAGAATGCTGGCCAGACCATAGGCTTATCCGCTCCACATTGAATCTTATCATAGCCCCCACCATCCAAGGCACCAGAAACTTTCCAGAAGAACTTTTAACGTGGCCAAACTTCAGCAGTCTCGATCTCTCGACACTTTCCAGCATAAGCTGGATGAACAGCTAGCTATCATTGGTCCACTGTCCGGTGATCCAACTCAGAAATGGAACCAATTCAGAGACACGGTGACAGAAACAGCGAAGTCAGTTCTGGGCTTAAATAGCCGTAACCATCAGGACTGGCTTGATAAGAACGACAGTGTCATTGAAGATCTGCTGACCAAGAAGAACAAAGCATTTATGGAGTGGCAAAATGATCTGGGTTCCTCAGCGAAGAAGGAGAGATTCAAGTCGTATCAGTCTTTGGTCCAAAGGGAAATACGTAGGATACATGACCAGTGGTGGGAGAAGAAAGCCGATGAGATTCAAGCCTTCGCTGACTCTAACAACTCAAAGCAATTCTATAATGCCATTAAATCAGTTTATGGCCCTTTAAAATCTCGCTCTACCCCTCTGCTTTCAGCTGACGGAGTAACACTAATCAAAGACAAGGCTGCGATCAGAGAAAGATGGAAGGAGCACCTCAACCAGCTCCTGAACCGTCCATCCTCGGTTGACCAGACAATACTTGACCATATCCCTCAGAGACCGGTCCTTGAAGAACTCGACAACACTCCCTCCATGGAAGAAGCCCAAAAGGCCATAAGACAGATGAGCAGTGGCAAAGCACCAGGAAGGGACGGAATCCCAGCAGAAGTATACAAGGCACTTGGGAATGAGGCTCTCCAGGCTTTCCATAGCATTCTCGTTAGCATTTGGGAAGAGGAGGAAATGCCAGCTGACCTCCGCGACGCTTCTATTGTCTCCCTTTTCAAGAACAAAGGACTAAGAGCAGATTGTGGGAACCACAGAGGCATCTCCCTTCTTTCCATTGCTGGAGAAATTCTAGCACGCATTATGTTGAATAGAGTTATCCCTTCGATTGCACAAAAGAACCTTCCGGAGTCACAGTGTGGTTTCCGCCGTAATCGAAGTACTGTTGATATGGTCTTTGCAGTTAGACAGATCCAAGACAAATGCATTGAGCAGAACATGAGCCTCTACGCGGTCTTTATAGATCTCACTAAACCTTTTGACACTGTCAACCGCGAGGCACTATGGGTCATTCTCGGAAAACTCGGCTGTCCAGCAAAATTCGTTAAGCTCATCCAACAATTCCATGACGACATGACAGGAGAAGTGATGGTAGACGGTGAACCCTCTGAGAGATTCGGCATCAAAAATGGCGTAAAACAAGGCTGCGTGCTCGCACCAGTGCTTTTCAACCTGTTCTTTACTCAGGTGTTACTTCACGCTACTAAAGACCTGGAATTTGGTATTTACATCAGATACCGCTTGGACGGTTCACTGTTTGATCTGAGACGCCTCTCAGTGAGAACGAAGACACTGGAGAGACTCCTAATTGAGGCGCTGTTCGCTGATGATTGTGCCTTGACGGCCCATAAGGAAAACCATCTGCAAGTAATCACTGACATATTCTCGGAAGCTGCAAAGTTGTTCGGCCTGACAATCAGTCTCTGTAAGACCGAGGTTCTCCTTCAGCCTGCGCCTGCAAGCTCTCCTCAGCAACCTTTTATCACTATCGACGACACACAACTGAAGAACGTCGAGTCGTTTAGATACCTGGGCAGCATCATCTCCAATGATGGCTCTTTGGATAAAGAAATCACAACCAGGATACAGAAAGCAAACCAGGCACTTGGCAGACTCCGCACCAAGGTCCTACGGCACAAAGGCCTTCGCCTTGCAACTAAGCTCAAAGTTTACAACGCTGTAGTTATTTCTTCACTGCTCTACGGCTGTGAAACATGGACTCTGTACCGCAGACATGTTAAACAGCTGGAACAGTTCCACACACGATCATTACGATCAATTATGCGGATACGGTGGCAGGATCGGGTCACAAGTCAAGAAGTCCTTGACAGAGCCAATTCTACCAGCATTGAAGCTAAAATCCATCAGGCACAACTACGCTGAACTGGCCACGTGATCCGGATGGATGAAACTCGGATCCCAAGCCAGCTCTTCTATGGTGAGTTGGTCTCGGGCCACCGTAAACAGGGCCGCCCAAAGAAGAGGTACAAGGACAATTTGAAAACCAACCTCAAATGGGCAGGTGTTCATCCCAAGGAACTGGAAACATCTGCAGCGGACAGATCGGGCTGGCGAGTGACAATAAGAAGTGCTGCTAACAACTTTGAAAAAGACCGCCGACAACGCCTTGCAGCAGTGTACAGTGTACAGTAGGATCTGACATACAGGCGAATAAGTAGGACAGGGTGCTGTTAAATGTATACCTGTTGTGGGATAATGGAAAACGGTAAAAGCACAAAAAGTAGAACGACTGCAAATTTCATATTGGGGTACGCGACTTGGAAGTTCTTAAAATTAATTCAAGTGAGAAAATTTTCCGGTTTTTGTTGTTGTTTTGTTTTTGATTTTAAGTAAAGAGATCACTCCTGTCGATCGCAAAAAAAATTATGCAAAAAGACCAAATATTTCCAGCGATATTGAAAAATAGTTTTTCCTCGGAAGTAAAAATTCATTTTGATTGTCAGCATATGATAGACTTTAGGAGCACTTTTCGCGGGAAACATCAAATAATTGTCGTTAAGGCATTTGCATATAAAAGCATCATATTTTACTTTTAGTGGCATTAAATCGTATTTTAAGAAAGTACTACGCAATGAAGACCCACAAGCCTCGTGAATATCCGAGGTCTTGTGCTAGTAATAGTTAAATTAGAGCATAGCGAAAGGATCATTTTACCAGAACTGGCCTTCAGACTCCTCTGACGAAGCATATCCGCGCCCGCAAGAAAAATAGAAATGACGCATTAAAAGCCATGCAAATGCGCCCACTTGGGCACACAAGGATGCTACAAGCGAAACAGATTTTTAGAAGTAGGTGAGCAGTCTTTTAATGTTTCCAGCGAATACTCCAGCTCTTTGCTTCTTCAACTGAATGAAAACAGTTTATCAAAGTATTCAAAACTCTTCAAAGCCTTCAATTTTGCTGGCATTTGCCTTCGTCAGTCACACGAGTGAGTTGCCTTGGCCGCCATATTAGATCACGTAAGTACTATTAAGAGTGCAGGGCGGGGTCATGTTGTTCGTCGTGGCACAGAGAAAATTAGATTCTTTCTTTCGCCCTAAAGTACCAAGGATTTAAGAAAGTGTAGAAGATCAGCAAAATGCTGGTGAAGAGGACAATGAAGAGGACAACGTAGCAAGCAAAGATGAAAAAGCTATTTCATTGAAGAAAGACCTTGTTTTTCAGAGTGAATGGCAGACGAAATACCCATGGCTTGCCTATGATGCCGACAAAAATATCACGACCTATAAGATCTGTCTCGAGGCAAACTAATCAAATGCATTTACAATATTGTCCAAGGGCCACCATTGCAAGAGTTCCAATTTGAACATTCCTTGATGAAATGGGCAGAGAAATCACCGGAAAGAATTTTTCCACCCTATAGTCATAGAGCAAAAATAACTTTGTCCCGTTTAAGCTCCTGCAGGGCCCCTGGGACTCCCTAAGACAAAATCCTGGTGAGAACATAGGTTTTGATACCCTAAACCAAATGTTGGCACTAACCAGGCTTTGAGAAACCAGCCCCTGGACATAAGCGATACGATTCAGTCGTGAAATGACCAGCTATCAATACATGCACGACTGCATATGGAATCCAACCTTCCAAAATTTAAGAAATCCATGTAGAGTGTAAGTGGTTGGCAAATTACAAAAGAAAGGTGTGGAATGCGATAACTCTCAAAAAGTTAAAGTGATTAAGATGGAAAGTATTAACAAGTAACTGCTTATTAATAAAAAGAATATTATATGCATGTATATTTGAAACCCACTTGATGTCATTTTAAACAATTACTTCTTAACAATCGAAAAAGGGAAAAACTCCTGAAAACTGCAACTATATGGGCAGTGTACGTGTGCATAGGGGCACATGACATGTCCATGTTGACTTCACACCGGTCGGTCGTACCGGCACAAATTTACGCAAAAACCATATTTTTATAAAGTTCTTTCTTCTTCCTGGTTAATCAACTGAGCGTCGAAGCGTACATACCTGCCGCAAAAGATGAATTTTTCGCACTTGATAAAACGGAAAAGGAAGTTGGAAAATCTTGCCCACCGCGAGAAACAATCTCTCCTTTTCTGGTTGTGTCCATGTGCCCTTCGGGTCCACGTCAGTCGTTATTTCTGCTTCATCATCAGTTTCGGGAATCGACTTCTTTCCATCTTCAACAGCTGGAACACGAAGTTCGCCGAGAAGATCGATGGCACATTCAAGCAAAGGCTGAAGTAGATCTTCCAGACGGGCTAAATGCAGCTGATCTCGGAAGATGCATCTACACTGACTGAAAGAAGCGAAAAACCGTATGTACAATCCCTAAGCTAAGATCTGCAGAGTAGCCAGTTAAGCTTAAGATATTAACATCAGTTCCCTTTGTGATCTACGTACCGTTGTGGCCAAGAAAGCACAAAAGATACCACGTCCACAATCTCAGACTTCACAAACTTCGGATCTTCGGAGTTATCTAAATCGACGACAAATTATCTCATAGTTAGATGATTTACATGATCGACGTCGATGTTGTTGATTTCGGATCATACATGATCGAAGACTATAAACATCTTTCTTACATTTCTCAATGATTGTCAGCAGCTCCTGACAGCATTCTGACATTTTTAGATCCGATCAGGAACGTTTAATGCAACGCACTGCCTGTAATTTTAGCATTTTCGTTAAAGTCTTGTTAAGGAAAATATCAGAGATGTTTTCAGTCTGTTCTGGCGCCATTTTTACCCCTGAGGAAATGCGGTCGAGGAACCTTGTGAGTACGTGCTCAACAGTGACACAAATGAGGAACTTCGTGTCTCGAACCCAGATTCTAAAATAATGCTTCGTCGTTTCTCTGATGGTACTGGAAAGAGATGATGATGATGTTGTCAAAAATACATCTCTTATCTTTATTTACAGATCCACCTTTAAAGGGCTGGGGAAGTGATAAATTTATGATTTATGACAAATTCAAAAAGGAAAGTATTTGAGGATTTGATCTTCATCCGTTAGGCGGGGTTTAAAATTTTGGAGGACCATGGCTGTCATTCTTTATGTGAGACTGAGTCCAAACTCACCCCCTCTCAGGATATGATGGGGGTAGGTTGGGTACAAGACACTTTCAAAGAGCTGTCTTACTCAGAGGCCTTACGAATAGCCACATAAAGGTTTCTCCTTTTACTTCCAATTAAAAACGGTGCCTACTATTGTTATTGTGCATGCGTTCTGCGCATCTCGAGATACTCGGGTTTCCTATAGGTGATGCTTACTGATACAGGGATATTTTGGCACGGTTTAAAACTATCCGGAGAAAGTAGATCTTAGTAAGTACTCTTGGTATCCAAAAAGAAAACCGGGGGGTAACCATACATTTTTGAGAGATAATTTAGCTTCAGTTTGCGAGAAAGAACGCCATACATTGCTTTGTATTTTAAAGCTTTTTAGAAATATTATTTATGAATTATCTTTGAAAAATGCGTGGTTATTCCCAATTTCCTTTTTGGATTTCAATAACACTTGTTAAGATCTACATTTCCTGCATAATCATAAAACGGGGCAAATATATCTCTCAATTAGTAGGCAATTGGGAGGCGCGGTGGCCTCATGGTTAGTGCGCTCGACTCCGGATCGAATGGTCCGGGTTCGGGTCCTGGCTGGGGACATTGTGTTGTGTTCTTGGGCAAGACACTTTACTCTCACGGTGCCTCTCTCCACCCAGGTGTATAAATGGGTACCGGCGAATTCAAGGCTGGGAGTAACCCTGCAATGGACTAGCATCCCATCCAGGGGGGAGTAGAAATACTCCTTGTCGCTTCATGCTAAGGAAACCGGGGATAAGCTCCGGCGTATTGGGTCACTTGGCTCGAAAAGCGCTTACTGACGTATTTGACGCGCTTGCATTCCGGGATTTTCTTAAAATCGTAAAGAGCAAAGTAACTTAGTTAGCAGTGGAAATGGAATACACTTTGTGCGTTATGGACAGTGAGGACTACAACGTTTATAGCCTTGCAATTTAAAGTGATTCGAGTAATTGAAAGCCTTCAACACTTGACAAGTGTTCCTTGATACCGTGATAACAATTTTCCCTAAGGGCCGGGTCCCACTAGCGCGTTTTTTATTTGTTTTGCCAAAAATGGTAAATCGCAAAACTTGGACGGGTGGGACCGTAATGTGAGAGCCTTACAAATATTTGTAAGACTTTACCAAACTTCAAAGGAGCTTTTGAAAAGTCAAATACAGAAAGATGCCTTTGTACTGAACCAAAATATATCCCATGGCTTTAATGTTTTTCCACATGTGTTGGAATCATCATGATACCCTCCGGTACCAAACCCACTTCTGGAGTCTGGGGACGTGCAGACCTTCTCGTTGTTTCCAACAATGCCGATTCTTGCTTTAGAGGAGCCTTTTGATGAGCCAGCGGCATTGAACCCTTCCATGTTACAGTTGGCCTGCAAGGACGCTTGAGAACCAATCAGCGTCTTCCATGTGTTGCGGCTCAGTGATGTGGAGCGGTATTTACCGTCAGCTATTAGTGAATGCAGAGACTGGGCCTGCTTGTTGATGACCAGAAACTTGATTGGCTGACCAGTGGTCTTTATACCGAGGCAGATCTTGTAGAAAGAGGTGTTCCAGTAGGTCGGTAGTTTGGTCTCTTCAAAGTCAAGTCCAGTCTTCCCTCCTGGGAGGTTGTAGGCGTTTTTGTTGCTCCACAAGGCCGAATCATAATGAAAGGTCTTCTGAAATAAAAACAAAAAAACAAAGAATTAGCTGCACGCGCACCACCGCAGAAAAAAGCCCTGAGAATGAGGTTGGTATAAGTTGGCAAAGGAGTTGATTGCAGAAGATGTCGAAGATAAATATCTATGCGGTTAGCGAAGAGAACTTCGATTTTTGAGAAAAACATGCGCTGTCGGATACCTTTTTGCCGTCAGTCTTCATTAACCTCGTCCCCAGGGTCTTCTCCTCTGCGATTTTCAAAATGGCGGCTCGTCTGGAGAAGACCCTGGCCTACGCTGAACTCACGTGGTACAAAATCTCCAAAAATCTCGGAGATTTTTATCACGTGACATTTTGAGAAAGACCAAAACAAAATGGCGGCGAAGCATCGCGTAGGAAGCAAAACACCGGTGAAAGAACGCTTTGTACACGAGGCAGTGGTGGCCTCGCAGTAAGATGAAATATTTTTACGGACGTTTTAATTCTGGAGCAGGACTTTTGCGCTATAAAAGTACGTGTACAAAAATCCAAAAAAGTATCTCAATACAACGTTGTGAGCATTTGTAAGTTTATTCGACTTTCGTACTCACTTTATTTAACTGCCATTGAAATCAGATTGAACATCAAAGAGAAAAACTCAGCTGCTCTTAAGTACAGAGTGAAAAACTCTTTGTGGCCTCATATTACTACGCTTATTCAAGCAACATGATCGAGTCACATACTCCAACTTTCTATGTGAACATGAAGTAATTAACTCTATACAAGCTTATTTTAATTAGTCTGACTGAAATTAAATTATCGATTGATTGAATGATTTCCTTAATTCACAGGTATCGCTTTTTATTCAGTCTAATTAACATAATTTATTAAATTGAGTCTTAAGTTAATTATACACATGCAGTATACAGTTTTAAATGACTTAAAAATATACTCTAATGATCTAAGAACAGGACTACACACCCTTGTAATTGACCCTTTTTGGATCTACTGGTATGAAAATTTATATGATTATTAGGCTTTGGATTCAGTTAAAAACTTAGGGGCAAAGAGAATCTAATTTTTCAAAAACTTACGTTGTATAGGTGATATTCTATAACCTATTTCTGGCTGATACTGTAATCTGAATGTATATAGGAAAATGTATGAATAATTAGCAACAATCTGGAAACCCATTTTCAATAGACCATATTCGTATTCTCAGTATTGGACTGGAACTAGCTTGCAATGGAGGCTTATGCGGGGGAATATATTAAAAAGTATTTGCATGTGAAAAGATTCCCCTGCATTAGCCTCCATTGCAAGCTAGTTCCAGTCCAATACCGAGAATACGAATATGGTCTATTCCTTGCTGAACCACATTTTCACTCCGTTCCTTAATCAAATGAAATTATTGCCTGATAACCCAAGGCTATATTGTTGTTAATTTTTCAGTTGGGCTAGTGGATGTTCTTCATGCCCATAAATTTTAAGCAACCTTTTTGGTGGTGGGGGGTAAATACTTATGTTTTTTTCAAACTACTGGATTACTATAAGAAAACAAATAATTATGTCAATTGTTAATTTATTATTTATTAACCTGGGAAAAAGTTTGGCTGTTATGTAAGTATATCCTATTTGCAGCCCACAAACTACAAAACTGATTTCCTTGCACCAAGTTTTTGCATGAATTGTTAGGCTTTGATTTACCATTGTCTAACTTTGAGCACCACTTAATTCCAGTAAACTATGTTTGCCAAAATGACCTGTTGCATTGTTCTCTTTATCAAATGACATCTACAAAATAATACTGGGAATGAGTTTATCCAAAGATTTGTGTTGTTGAATTTTAATGTTCACCAGACTAAGTGTAAAATGGAGGAAAATACTGGTTATATGCATATGAAATTACTTAGATATTCTACTTCTTAATTCTTAAGTGTATTGGTTGGAAGGGGGGGGGGGGGGGTGGGGGTCTCAATGACGCATTGTAAAACTAAAACCAGAGTAAGAACTCTGGTCAATCGCAATGAGCACAGACTATCAAATGAAGCAATCAAATAAACTTGTATATATGTAGGTGATGCAAAGTGCGAGAAAGGGTTTAGTGACCTGTTAAGATTAGTACTGGTTAAAATGCTTCTGATTGGTTGAAAAGATGGCAGAAGGTTTTTTTAAACTGATCATGTAATAATGCATAATCATTCAAATAATTGCTCCTATGTTGCATTTGGTTAATTATACTACATTCTTTAATGTCTGATGTGGAGGCATGGTGGCCTCATGGTTAATGTGCTTGACTCCCGATCAAGGGTTTGAGCCCTGACCAGAGACATTGTGTTATGTTCTTGGGCAAGACAATTTAGTCTCACAGTGACTCTGTCCACCCAGGTGTATAAATGGGTAATGGCAAATTTAATGTTGGGATAACCCTGCGATGGACTTGCATCCCATCCAGGGCGGAGTAGAGATACTCTTACCGGTAGTTGGTTTATGCTTAGGAAACCGGGATAAGCTCAGAGTGGCCTGTTTACCCACTTGGCTTGTATGCAGAATCTACCTTTTACCTTAATCTCTGAGCAGTTATTTTAACCTTTGTCATATTGCAACAGTGCAGAGCTCTACTAAAAAAAAACAGTATTAACACTGCCATTTCACCCATATTATGTACACTCAAGAAACAAATTTCA
>NC_090870.1:1328280-1335780 GCF_036669935.1 Montipora foliosa | reverse complement strand
TCAGTGGTTAGAGCATCCGTACTAGATCACGGAGGGTCGTGGGTTCGAATCCCATCTGGGTCTCGGATTTTTCCGAGTCCTATTTCATGGACTTAGACAAGATGAAGACAATTACGCGGCTCCCCTGTTAAATCTTCTCTTATTGTGAGAAGAAACCGGCTCCTCTGTACAGTCATGCGATTTTTTAAGGCACTTTTACTAACTATTTTATCTCCCATATCGTGACGATTTGACCAAAAACGTACTGTGGAATATCAAACTAGCGAGGACGTTAATCTGTAATTTCCAGGAGATTTCGTACGATTCATTTCGACTCGTCAACAATTCTTCACCAAGAAATATCCAGCCAGTCGCACTGAAATCGTCACTAGTTTTAAACTAAAACCTCTAAAATGGTTTCATGGTCAGTTTTTGTGGATCTTTTCATTTAACGGCCTTACTACCCATCGAACTCTGTACAAGTTATGTTCCTATAAATTTCGTATTTTATGAGCGCACGGGTTGCTTACACGTTCTGAAAATTGGCTGTTGTTTTCGACAGCTTCTTCCCAACTGCTCTGCAAATATCAGCTAGAATTTGTCCGTAATTATAAGTTTCTTTTGTTCTCGAGGGTTTAAACAAATTCTCAGAAGAAACATAACCAGTCGTACCCGGCTGAGAAGCTGCCGTTACAAATTTAACTTTAAAATCAAACTGGCAAATTCTGCCTTGATCGCTTGGGTGTGTTTCGATTCCTCGGTGCCTTGGTTTGTTTTGACGGAAGTCAACTTGTGTTAACATGGTTATCTGTTATTGGCTAATTTGCTAATAAGACGTCAATCAGCGTGTGTTAAGTCAACGATTAAAATGTGGGCGTTTTTCCGAAATAGGGAGTCTTGCTGGCGTTCCCTCAGTCTCCTTCCCCAACTTTCGCGCGGCCAGTTTCCGGAAAATCGTTTCGGAGCTCTTCTGTCGAACAGGAACGCTTGCTACGCAGGCTACAATAGAAGCATAAAAACCCATTTTACTACTCTGTTTGTTTTTTTCGTTACCAACCGCCAGGTTCATTTTTATTTGGTCTTTTTGGCTTTTACAAACACATACCATGAGATCATATCTAAAAACACGGATTAACGTAAAGTACTTTATTTTCGGCAGAGCCCACTACTCAAACAAAATGGTCAACAGATGAAAAGGAAGCTGTATTCAAGTATCTCTCCCACTGGATAAGGCAGAGACATGTTCCAGGAAAATT
This sequence comes from Montipora foliosa, assembly GCF_036669935.1. Taxonomy (NCBI): domain Eukaryota; kingdom Metazoa; phylum Cnidaria; class Anthozoa; order Scleractinia; family Acroporidae; genus Montipora; species Montipora foliosa. The sequence continues at coordinate 1,334,545 of NC_090870.1, read as the reverse complement.
TGATTGCAAAAAGTGTATTTTTACAGCCGGTGGTACCCCTAAGCAGAAAGACTGGAGATCGGTGAAATATTATGTAAAAAGCCAGATTGACAAAAGGAAACAGGTATTTACTCCTAAGAAGTAAGAACGTGACTGATTAGACCTCAGAGAGCTGTATCTAGGGCAAAGTGAGGTCATTTACTCACTAGCTTAATTTTCAATGTCAAAAAAGTGTTGACGGGCCTGTGCGACTCCTGCCATTCGCAAGCGATTCTAAAATCTATGCCTTCAAAGTTTAGCTCTGACTAAGGTATCTTTTAACGACTTTTCTTTGCGATATGATAGTATGGGTGGCTCCTTAAATAATTCTCTAAGGTGCGGTTGGTTTTGAATAAGGTGCCATTTCCCCACAAGTATGTTCTTGAGGCTAGGTAAAGCCGGATGGTATTGTGTAACAAAAGGCAATATTTTCTTTTGTGTGCTGTTGCCTTTGTTTTCAAGTGACCTCTCTCTATCCGTAAGTTAACTTCAGATAGGATTTTTTCTGAAAATTTATTTGGGTATCCTCTATTCTTTAGACGTGTTCTGAAACTCTGCATGTTATTATTAAACGTCAAGACTGACGAATTTGTTCTTAGGAGGCATAGCGCTTCTCTTTTATGAATCCTTTCTTAACGCCTGGTGGATCATGACACGAATAGAAATTCGTGTATTGAAAGGTCTCTGTCCGTTTGTAATGTGTTTGCACATCAAGGGTGGATTCTCTATTGAATCTTTCGCCTTTGTACACTATTGTGTTTCAAGAATGTAATTTCTGAGTCTGATATTTCAGCTGTAAATTTGATTGTATCGTGGTAGTTGTTTGCCCTTTGCACAAAATTTTCTATATTCTCTTCGGTTGTGTCCCACAGACAGAAGACAGAGCTAACCTTTGAAGGGATAGATTTTAGAATCGCTTGCGAGTGGCAGGAGTCGCGCAACCCCGTCAACACTTTTTTAAGGGATTATTCAATGTAAAGAATGAGTTTAAATATATCGTTTCCTTGAGTTTTTGGGCCCTTGAACCACGAGGGAACAAGGCGCCACTACAAGATATAATTATTTTGCATAAACATCACTGAAATCAAAAAACGTTCGTGGTTACATGAAGCATTGCAAGTCGCCTTACCAAAATAACCACAAGCTCAGTTTTCCACGAATGAAGCTCACCAAATTTAACCCACGAAAAAAAAAAAAAAAAAAAAAAAGGTAGAAGATAAGTGCTTTTCCGACGCGAAGGCGGTTGTTTCCGCTCCGAAAGAACACCGGAAACAAGAAAACGCATTGTGGAACATTCTTTTCACAAAATTCTTCACAATGTCATTCTCTGGCTTTTGGATGCGAACTTTAAATTACCTTGTGTAGATAGATAACAATGGACTGACAAAAGTGGCTCAGTTTATTTTCACGAAAACAATAAAATTCCATTTTAATGAATCACCCCATCCCATCTACCATTCCAAGTGTATGTGTGAGCGAACTTTGCACAAAGACTCGGGAAGAAACTTTCAAACGAAAAACAAAGAAAGGAAAACTTGGGCAAAGCAAAGCGGAACTTGTTTGGTCACTTCACGAGCATTCGTAATTGTAGGATAACAACAAAGTAATATAACCCCTTCGTTGAAAAAAGATATCAATAATTTACTTCATCATAATGTCAAGTCAAAATGTAGATTTTGTCAATTTTAATTTCACATTGGCAGATGGCGGATAGTTTATTTTTTGCACCCCTATCCGTCTGTCCCAAAATATCTTTCATGACCAAGTCACTCTTATAATCCCACTTAAAGCGCGTGCGAGTTCTGATTAAACATACGCGTTCGTAACGTGAAAGATACAGCATTCAGTGGGGGTTCAATACAGTTAGATAGTGCGAGACTGAACCCCTTAAGGGTTCTAGTTTTTAGCCGATTTCACATTGAATCGTCACCGGAAAAAGAAAAAAAAAGTTGAAATCTATCAAGGGTAAAATTAGATGTTGGTGTGGAGTTAAGAAACAAGTAAACCAACACAGGATAGAGAAAATTAACTAATAACTTGTCATAAGTCCTTTCTTCAAACTAGCATTCTTAAGAGCCTAAAACCTCTGTCGTGTGAGTTGTAACCTTTCCATGTATTTCTGTGTAATTAGATCTCGACGCTTCAACAAAGAATGAAATAACGCACGACATGGGTGAATGAATATGTAAATTTACGATAGTTTTAATGGGACAGGCAACCTTGGCAGTCATCCTTGCCTTCGATAAGTCTTTTTCGCGAAAAGTCAGAATAATTTTGGAGCTACTTTTAGACCCTTACCCATCTCTTTTAAGATTCTAGATATTATTTTTCACCGGCTGTCTTGTTTATACAATGGACGTTCCGTTCTTGAGCTCCATAAGGGTGTATTTTGTTTAAAGATCCACTTAAACGCTATTCGCGTTACGATGACTTTCGACGTCTTGCAGGAAAATTACATATTATACTGTGTACAACGGATCCCCCTGAAACCTCCCAAAAATACGCGCACGTAACTCTATCCACAAAGATACTACTTAGCAAGGGAGTGTCAGGAAAGACTTTTTCCGACACGAAAAGAAAAAAAAAAAAAAAGGTATTTTCTAACTGGATTGCCAATGGCAACCCAGTAACAAATGACCACTTTGCATAACGCGAGTTGATTCAAGAAAGCACCAAAACTAAGGAGGCGTTCTGCATTACAAGGAAGTAAAAGCATGAGGTAAAGTTTTACACTTTCTTTATTACTCTTCCAAAGGAGAACTTTACAGGGCTTCAGCTGACAGTTGATAGTCGTTGGAAATTCGACCAAAGTTATATTTTTTTGTTTTTTTTTTGTTTTCGTAAATTTGAAAGAGTTAGCAAACGAGCACTAATAATCCATTTGAAGAAGCAGCATATCATCGTCTACTAAAACTGAAAACTTGTAAATTACAACTTTGAAAACCCCAAGGGCTTAAGAAGAATGATAATTTCCATTGGACTGAAAATCAAAATAAGGCGGCCACACACACAAACATATATATGTGACCGGGAAAGGGAAAACGTACACTAACGATTTTTCGTTTAATGGCGAAAACCGTTTCGTTTTCGTTTTAAACCGTTTTAAACACTAATGTTAAGCGTATAAACGATTTTCCGTTTCGTTTTTCTGAACTTAGCTTCCGTTTAACGCTTTTGCAAAATCGTTTTTTAAAGAACTGTTAGCGTTTAACGCTTCGGAGAAAGCGTTGAAACAGTTTTCTCTTCCGTATAATAAAATAACGGCATAGACAGTTCAACGATTTGGATAACCATTTAAACGCTAAACTAATCCACTCATCCAGAACCCATGCAATGAGAACACAGGTTTGAACGACGATTCGTCGCTTCGCGTGCCTTTGCTGGTGTTGTATTTTTCGAAGTCGAGCCCCTCCAATTTCAACAAGACCGAAACAGTTTGTGTTTCTCTGAAAACCAAAAATTTTGATAAGGGATTATTCAATGGGAACACTGAGTTTAAATATCGTTTCCTTGAGTTTTTAGGCCCTTGAACAACGAGGGAACAAAGCGCCGCCGTACAATATAATTATTTTGCATAAACATTACTGACATTAAAAAATTTCGTGGTTGCACGACACATTGCAAGTTGCCTTACCAAAATAACCACAAACTCAGTTTCCCACGAACGAAGCTCACCAAATTTAACCCACGAAAAAGAAAAGGTAGAAGATAAGTGCTTTTCCGACGCGAAGGCGGTTGCTTCCGCTCCGAAAGAACACCGGAAACAAGAAAACGCATTGTGGAACATTCTTTTCACAAAATTCTTCACAATGTCATTCTCTGGGTTTTGGATGCGAACTTTAAATTACCTTGTGTAGATAACAATGGACTGACAAAAGTGGCACAGTTTATTTTCACGAAAACAATAAAATTCCATTTTAATGAATCACCCCATCCCATCTACCATTCCAAGAGTATGTGTGAGCGAACTTTTCACAAAGACTCGGGAAGAAACTTTTAAACGAAAAAACAAAGAAACGAAAACTTCGCAAAGCAAAGCGGAACTTGTTTGGTGACTTTACGAGCATTCGTAATTGTAGAATAACAGCAAAGTAATATAACCCCTTCGTTGAAAAAAGACATCAATAATTTACTTGATCATAATGTCAAGTCAAAATGTAGATGTTGTGAATTTTAATTTCACATCGGCAGATGGCGGATAATTTTTTTTGTGCACCCCTATCCGTCTGTCCCAAAATATCTTTCAGGACCAAGTCACTCTTATAATCCAACTTAAAGCGCGAGCGAATTCTCGTTAAACATACGCGTTCGTAACGTGAAAGATACAGCATTCAGTGGGGGTTCAATACAGTTAGATAGTGCGAGACTTAACCACTTAAGGGTTCTAGTTTTTAGCCGATTTCACATAGAATCGTCAGCGCAAAAAGAAAAAAAAAGTTGAAATCTATCAAGGGTAAAATTAGATGTTGGTGTGGAGTTACGAAACACGTAAACCAACACAGGAAAGAGAAAATTAACTAATAACTTGTCATAGATCCTTTCTTCAAACTAGTATTCTTAATAGCCTAAAACCTTTGTTGTTTGAGTTGTAACCATTACAAGTATTCATATTTTGATATAAATGTTGATATGAACGTGGGAGTCTCGATCCTGCACTTTGTTTGACTCAGGCAGTGATTGTTCACCAAGCATCATCTTCACTGTCGAAATTGAAGATACTTTGTAAATTGTGTGTGATCAAAAAACTTTCAAACCCTGATGAAACGCGACCATTAAAGAAACTGTTTTGCCTGCACTATTGGGATGGTGATAAAAGGAAAATAATTTGTTAAAATGTCCTTAATTTTCGCTTTTGATGAACAATTCTATCATGACGGGGTACAAATTCGAACTGTCTTCCATCCAGTCGGATTATGATACCCTGTTCACCGAATTTCACTCGGCCTTGTGGACTGCGTACTTTCTTTCTGGCAAAAGGACAGAGTATCGTTCTTAACAAGGTGGTACAAGTTGAAATAGACCTTAACGCTTCAACAAAGAATGAAAAAACGCACAACATGGGTGAATGAATATGTAAATTTACGATAGCTTTAATGGGACAGGCAACCTTGGCAGTCATCCTTGCCTTCGATAAGTCTTTTTCGCGAAATGTCAGAATAATTTTGGAGCTACTTTTAGACCCTTACTCATCTCTTTTAAGATTCTAGATATTATTTTTCACCAGCTGTCTTGTTTATACAATGGACTTTCCGCTCTTGAGCTCCATAAGGGTGTATTTTCTTTAAAGAACACCGGAAACAAGAAAACTGGCGCTGTGGAACATTCTTTTCACAAAATTTTGCACAATATCATTCTCTGGCTTTCGGATCAGTGCTTTAAATTATCTTGTGTAGATAACAATGGACTGAGAAAAGTAACTGTAAAATTAAATATGACTTTGTTGTAGACACATGTTTGGGCCACATATATTTAATTAATTTCTTTGAAAGCCCACAGAAGTCAGCCTACCGAAAGAAAAAAGTATTGATACAAAAGAAAACTAAATTAGTTACCGTATTATCAACTTTTGAGACAGTTTTGGGAACTTTTTTGGCACGTTTTGCACAATGTTTTACGAGAAGATGTCGAAGCTTTCAGAAAGACAGCAGCTTCTATCAAGTCTGCTAAGAGTTCATGACAATTCTGGTGGCATTAAGAGAGGGTGGCACTTGTCCAAGCCTTTGAATTGATATTTGTATTACAAAGTTAAAAATGGGATAATTCTGTCTTCTACTGGAGAATATCTCAGTAACCATTCGAATTTAATTGTTGCTGCATTTGGACCACATATGGAAATAAATATTATTGTTTGAATATTGCTTTGTTTTTGGAGTCTTTTTTTTTCGAGCAGAAGCTCATTGGCTCCTGTTTCGAGAAAATGGTAGAAATAATTCCGGGACACTTTTATCAAAAAAAAATGTATAATAATTAATAATAATAATAATAATAATAAGAAGAAGAAGAAGAAGAAGAAGAAGAAGAAGAAGAAGAAGAAGAAGAAGAAGAAGAAGAAGAAGAAGAGGAAGAAGAATTAAAAGAAATTAAGCAACTACTGTAACTAAGTCTAAATGAACATGTGAAAAGACAGCCCGTTCCTTACTTGATTCCGGAATTGAAAAAGCAACTTGAGACACGGTAGCTAGAGCTAAGATAATTGGATAAATAAAAACTAGACACTGTATGAGCGTGAACTGGGTTTCCTTTGTAT
>NC_090870.1:1318280-1325780 GCF_036669935.1 Montipora foliosa | reverse complement strand
AGTAGGTCGCACTTGGCGTGGTCAGCTGTTGACAGGAATCTGACATTTTTCTGGTTATCAAAACAAAGTTTTCCCAATTTTGTCTCAAGTGCGACCCGGGCCTAAGTGTAGGTGCACTACACACTATGTCACCAGGTTGAAAGAGTGTATGAGTGTAACAGCCTAACAGTGGAAGAGTGTAAGTCCGTGGTGGCAATAGGCCCGCAGCGCGTGCATAAATCAAGAAAATAAAGAGGTCTGTTAGAAGAGTGCTTGAATTTCAACATATCAGCCCCCAAATTGGCAAGGCGCTTCTAATTTCAAAATGATGGAATTACCTGATAATAAATAACCTCGTATAGGAAAGTGAATTTTTGACCATGCAGAAACAATGCTGGTCAACGATTGTGATCTTCGTGTTGAATTCGCCTATTTCTTGTCGAACTTTATAACACTCGAAAGAAAAAAACAAACAAACAAGCTAAGAAAAAGGAAAACCCATTGTCTTGCCATCAATCCAAGTGTCTCGGATGTATCCTTTGTTTCGTGAGTTGCAATTGTTAGTAAAACGCAAGGAAACTTGATCACAAGCGGCCGCTGAAATCGATTTGAATTCCGATTTACTTGTGCAGCCAAAAGTACAATAGAAAATTGAACGTAGCAAAAAGCTCCCAAAAAGTTTTTCGCTGATGGTAACTTTTTATATTCGTGGCACAAACTTTATGTTGTTTTCATGTCGCACCTTTTGTTGCTGATGGAACTTTTTTTCAATCGACACTACCTAAAAACTTCATTCTGCTCTTCTTAAAAACTGTGTATCAATATTTATTTACTTTTGCATTAGTATTTGCTTTACATAAAGCAGGCTAACAAAATCTGTACCTTGTTAATTTTTGCATTTTCTCACGTGTGCGGGGAAATTTTGGTGAGAAATTCGCCTCAAGAAGCTGTGAGGATAAACTCAAACATGTTTGATATTTTTGGCCTCGCGAGGCAAATTACTCGTTGTGTGCGGCCATCGTGAGAATCTAGCTAAGCTCGGTCAATCAAGCATCCAACAAAAATACATGGCATTTTCACGTGACTTCAGTGGCGTTAGAATTTCTTCCTCCGACAACATGATGAACAGCTGAAGTCACGTGAGTATGCCATGTATTTTGATTAGATACTTGATTAAACCAAGCTCAGCTCGATTCTCACGATGACCGCACACAGTGAGAAACTTGCCTCGCGAAGCCAAAAATATCAATCATGTTTGATTTTATCCTCACGGCCTCGCGAGGCGAATTTCTTACCAAAATTTCCCCGCACACGTGAGGAAACGTGAGGCAGCTTGCTCAGCTCTTTCCTCGCCGTGTGCGACGGGCTTTAGGTAAACGAAACCATATAACTTACTAATGCAGGAGTTGGGAGAGCGTGTAATAATTTCACTTTGAAAACCTAAATCGGGTAAAACAAGGGTTGCATCTCTTTTTGGAACTGCGGAATGATTCTCATATTTTTTTAAGACATCATTTATGTGGTAACAAATAATTCCTTCCGTGTAACCGTCTTGGAGTAATAGCTTTTTAATTTGAGAGAAGACTGTAACAAAGAGGATGTTGAACAAATTCGTAAACAGCGGTTGGTAAGTGCGCGAATCAAATGAATTTTATACTTCCTGGGTGTAAAGGAGTCCCATTTTGTGAAGAGACCCGTAAAAGTTTTCTTTCTGTTTTCTTTCTGTTGTTGAGAAAGTGTTTTTTTGATTGCGTTTGACGAGAACATTTAAAAACGGAATTTCTTGATTTTCCACAACCACCGTAGTTAACTTAATATTGGCATGCCTATTGTTAAGGTAATGTGGAAATCTTTCAGCACCGGTTTTACTGTCATACATGGTGAAAGTGCCATCTACATATCTGAACCAAATGGATGGACATTCCTTCACATTTTTTACCCATTTCTCCTCAAAGTGGCACAAGAAAATAGTGGGTAACACAGGTCCTAATCACTGCTTTTATCTAAGAAAAATAATATTAAATTATTCTGTCTTTCTTGGGTAGTCAGTTGTTATCTGAAGGCAGAATATAAAATCAGGGCTTTTGTCTGAAAAAAAAACAAAAAACAAAAACAAAAACAATTATTAAGTTATTCTGTCTTTCTTGGGTAGTCAGTTCATTTGAGCTGTTGTTATCTGAAGACAGGATATAAAATCAGTGCTTTTATGTAACGAAAAATAATATTAAGTTATTCTGTCTTTCTTGGGTAGTCAGTTCATTCGAGCTGTTGTTATCTGAAGGCAGAATATAAAACCAATCCTCAGTATTAGCAAATTATTATTATTATTATTATTATTATTATTATTATTATTATTATCATTATCATTATCATTATCATTATCATTATTATTATTATTATCTTGTTTTCGCTCATTGGACTTCCAATGGAACTTCCGTACTCCAGGAAGCTTGGTGACAACAAGTCTCCTCAAACTTCTAGGACCTTCCTAAGAATCCTTGCCGTGTTCAGAATAACACTTTCCTGAAGCTCGTCTATCTTGGTCTCTATACCAATATTCTCTAGTCTCTTCTTTAGATCTTTTGGAACTGTTCCAAATGTTCCGATTACAATAGGAATTACCATTGTTTTCATTTTCCATAACTTCTTCAATTCTCTTGCTAGATCCTGGTATTTCACTACCTTCTCGACTTTTTTCTCCTCAATACGGCTATCATATGGTATTGCAAAATCTATTATTTTGCAACATTTATTTCTCTTTTCAACAACAATCATGTCCGGTCTTCTTGCCTCTATCACGTGATCAATCTGTATCGTAAAATCCCATAATATTTTACATCTCTCATTCTCTAGTACTGGCTCAGGTACATGTTCATACCACTTTTCATTGACAATGAAACCTTCCTCTTTACAAACTTCCCAATGGATCTTGTTACACACCCAGTCATGTCTCCTTTTATATTCCTTTTGTGCTAATTTAGGGCATTCACTCATGTTACGAGTTCGTGTGTTTTGAGGAAAGGTAGCTTGCAGACTAAACTGAACGCAGGGTTGTCGGAACAACAACAAGAAGATTTATTCCAAGAATGAACGTAGTTTCCACGAAGTAAAACTCTGAACAACACGTACTGAATAAACTTACACGGCCTCCGCCAACTTGAATGCACACAGCTTCTGTCACACTTGACTAAACACGGCCAACGCCAACTCTCTTCGCTTGTGAAAAACTAGTTAGAAAAACACTCCGCTTGGACTCGTCTACTTATATACTCTGACAAGAAACTTCTAGAACTTTCTAAAATAGTAATGAATCTAATTATAGAAAGATTACAAAACACACCGATTTAGAAACGCTTACGTACAAACCTAAATATAAACAAACTACGAACTCTCGCGAAGCTTCTAGACAGTAACGCTTGTCACGCAATACTATTTTTCGTAACATAACCCCCTCTTGAGAAGAAATTTCCTAAATTTCTACTAACAACGAAAAATTAGTTAGATAGTACCAACTGAGGAGGCAGTCCAGTGTCTCTTAAGTTATTCCTCTACTCTGCTTAGATAATCTGCTCCTACATTCTCAGATCCCTTGATAGCCTCAACTCTGAAGTTGTAACTCTGAAGAAACATAGCCCAACGCATTAGGCGTCCGTTAGCAAACTTCGCACTGTTCATGTACTTCAGTGGCTCGTGATCTGTTTGTAGCACAAAGGGAACTCCATACAGATAAAGATGAAACCTCTTGAATCCCCACACAATGGCTAAACACTCTTTCTCGATGGTTGAATAATTACGTTCTGCACTTGACAATTTCTTACTTGCGTAGCAAACGGGAAAAAGCTTGCCATCATGTTTCTGCATTAATACAGCGCCAATACCACTGTCGGAAGCATCAGTCTGCAGAAAGTAGGTTTTCCTTGAATCTGGCAGTCGAAGGACTGGTTCCTTTGTTAGGAGGGCCTTGATACTCTGATAGGCTTTCTCCTGTGCCTCACCCCATTCAACTTTGTTAGGTTGGCCTTTACGCGTGAGGTCTGACAGCGGGGCTGCTAATGCTGCGAAGTTAGGGATAAAATCTCTGTAATATCCAGCCAAACCCATAAACGATCTTATCTGCTTCTTAGTAGTTGGTCTTGGGGCATCTCTAATCTTCGTCACGTTATCTTCATGAAGACTAATTAACCCTTCCTCCAAACGGTGACCAAGAAAATCAACGGTGTTGACTCCAAAAAGACATTTAGTCGGTCTTATGGTCATTCCAGCAGCTAATAGTCTTCTAAACAACTCTCGGAGCGCCTTGATGTGCTCTTCCCACGTACGGGTGTGAACCAAAAGGTCATCCCAATAAAATTCAACGTTGTCCAGTCCACACAATAGCTTCTTCATGGCTCTCTTTAAGGTCGCTGCAGAGTTGATCATACTAAACGGCATCTTCAGGAATTCATACGATCCGTCAGGCGTCACAAAAGCGGTCTTCGGTATATCCTCCTCAGGAATAGAAATTTGCCAGTAGCCCTTGCTCAGATCAATTCTGGTAAAATACTTGTCACCACTCAACTTCTGGAACAAATGTTCAGCAGTTGGCATAGGCTCAGGATCAAAAACGGTTAACTTGTTCAGTTTACGATAGTCCACGCACACACGATTTGAGTTGTCTTTTTTCTTAACAACTACAACAGGAGAAGCATAGGGCGAACTTGATTCTCTTATGACTCCCATCTTAATCATGTCTGTAATATCCTTCTTCAGCGATTCTCTTAAGCTATACGGTACTGGGTATGGTCTTGATCTAACTGGTTGGTCGGATGTAAGCTTGATATGATGCTGAGCCAAACTTGTTGTGCCTGGGGCTTCTGTGAACAAGCTTTGAAACTCATTTGCAAGATCCATGAACTCTGCTCTTTGCTCATGAGAAAGGTTATCTCCTATGGTCACATCATTGACTGACTCTTTCGCGACATAACCACCAATCTCCAGAAAATCAATACCATCCACAGGGTCAACTTCTTCTACTTCACTCTCAACATGTTCGTTCTTACAGATGTTAGCGTTCGTTTCAACAGTAACTGCTCCAACGGAAACAGGATCCTCTCGCTCAAAATACTTCTTCAGTAGATTAGCATGGTAAACTCTCTCTTTTCCTTTGACTCTCACTCTATAATCATTGAGACCAACTACAGCACTAACCTCAAATGGACCTTTCCACTGCATTAGGAGCTTGTTGTGGTCGGTCGGTAGCAGCACTAACACTTTATCTCCAGGTACAAACTTCCTGACTTTAGTCTTCCGGTCGTAATAATGCTTGCCTTTGTTCTGGGCTTTCTGAAGCTCGGTGTGCGCCAGCTTGAGGGTATCTTCAAGCTTCTCGCGTAGCTCAAACACATACTGATAGCTGTTCTTTACTTCAGGCTCCTCCAGCTCTTTCGTCCAAAGCTCTTTGAGAATAAACATCGGTCCTCTGACAGCTCTTCCATACAGCAACTCAAACGGCGAAAAACCCGTAGACTCCTGAGGAACTTCACGATATGCAAACAGCAACGGGTTAATATAGCGATGCCACTGTCTTGGCTGTTCGCTGCACAATCTCTTTAACATGCTCTTCATTGTTCCATTAAACTTTTCCGTCAGGCCATTACACATAGGATGATAAGGGGTGGTGGTGAGCTGTTTAATGCTCAAAAGCCGCGTCACTTCCTTCATACACTCAGAGACGAATTGCGTACCAAGGTCACTCAAGATCTCTTCAGGCACTCCCAAACGACTAAAGATATCCACCAACGCTTCTGCCACAGTCTCAGTATCAATGTTCTTCAGCGGGACAGCTTCAGGATAACGAGTTGCGAAGTCGACCAATGTCAATATATATCTATGACCGTCCTCACTTGGGGGAACAAAAGGTCCAACCAGGTCGATTGCTACTCTCTTAAATGGCTTGTCAATTAATGGCATCTTCTCTAAGGGAACTTTCGGTACGGAACCCTTGTTAACTGTCTTCTGACATACATCGCAGGACTTGCAATAACGAGTCACGTCCCCTTGAATGCCTGGCCAATAGAAAGCGCTTTGAATCTTATCAGTCGTTTTCTTTATTCCCATGTGACCTCCCATGATCGATCCGTGCGCTAGTTCCATTATTCGACTTCTCAGCTGCACAGGAACCATAACCTGCTTCAGGGGTTTACCTCCGTTCACATAAGGGTGCTTGTAGACGCGGTACAGAACTCCACCTTTCACTTCAAATGAAGTCTCAGCCTGGCCTCTCGCAATTACGTCATCTTTCTCCCGAAATTTCTGTAGGCTCTCGTCATCACGCTGCATCTGCTTGAGCTTTTCTCTATCAACTACAGGACCTTCTTTAGTATCTGGTACCTTCAACGGAATATGTTCTCCAGCTTTCTTAGCTTGACTTCTTGTGGTTACAGCACAAGCTTCTTGTACAGGAACTTGCCAGCTTGAGTCTGGGTCGTCAGCGGCTCTTGCGCCTGGTACATTACCAATAATCAAATCATAAACAGCATCGGGAAGACACTGCGCTTCCACTTGGCCCTTGAGATAAGGTGTATCAACATCAATCTTTGCGATGGGAACTTTCCTTGCCGTATTGTCAATGAGCAGCATAACATTAAATTCGCCAGTAAACTGATCCTCAGACACAAGGTCCCTCTTTACTACAATTCCCCTACAACCAGTATCTCTCAGGACATCAACAGGCTTCTCTCCAACTCTACCTTTCACGACAGGCATTTTACTTCTCACTCCAGTCAACGGTTCAACACAAGCACTACTCAACAATGGAATCTTCTTACCACAGGCTAACAGCAACTTATCATCTTTAATGCAGGCCTTAATTTCTTCATCAGTAGGTTTAACCTCAGGTGGTTGAACTAAACAACTGGCACTCACTTGACCACGCTGCACAGGGTTACCATCCTTACTTTGTCCTCCTGATCTGCGTCCACCTGATCGACAGTTTCTAGCTTCATGTCCCTGCTTACCACATAGGAAACACTTTCTTGTTAGAGTTGGGCAGTTGACAGCTTTATGACCTCGGGTGTTGCACTTAAAGCAATGCAGAGCTGGTGGATTAATCTGCATGTTCTTGGCTTCGTCCCTCTCAGGCTGTACTGTTGGCTTTCTGCCCGCTGAGCTGAACAAATGTTTACCATGAGCCTCCAAGTACTGGTCAGCGATCTTCGCAATCTTTGCTAGAGTCTCAGGTGCCCTTTCTCGCAGGTGAATTGCCAAATCCTTAGGGCAAGAGTCAATAAATTGTTCTTTCACGATCAAGTCCTTAAGACCATCAAAGGATTGCGCAGTATCCGAAAGCTCTAGCCAACGTAACAGGTATCTGTCCAGTCGCACAATAAACTGCTCCGGACTTTCGTCAACTTCTGGTTTGGATGCTCTAAATTTTCGACGATAGCCGTCTTCGGTAAGGTCATATCTCTTCATTAACGCAATCTTTACCTTGTCATAATCCTTAGCTGCGTCCTCCGATAGACGTGAATACACTTCTAGTGC
>NC_090870.1:1288280-1305780 GCF_036669935.1 Montipora foliosa | reverse complement strand
CGTTGTGGTTTCATCACTTTCGCCTTGTGTGCCCATGGGAATTTGTCAAAGCAGAATTGTCACCAAACATCTCAGTAACAAATTATATCAGTCGTGTTCCTGGACAGGAGAACGTGACAAGTGTGTTCTTATTTTACAAGGCTTATCCAGCTGACGGTAGATTCAGGGTGCGTTCCTTTGGGATGATCCGAAAAAGGATGACTGATCCAATACCACTTGGATCACGGTGCATCAAAGGAAACGATTAATCCGCTCTAGGAAAGGATTTTTCGGTTCCTTTGCTGCATAATTATCATTTCGTAAATCATTGAGTGCTTTCCTTTCCTCCTTGCTGAGAAGTTGCGTTGTTTATAGGAGTAAACGTACCTATAGGAAACATTCTCTAGATGGCATTTAAATCTATCTTTGTCTCCATCAGTTAACGTACGTCCCAATTTGAGAAGGTCACGGTAAAGCAATTCAAACGAACATTTGATATCTAGAGGGTTTGCCGATTTTGGTGGCAAACAGAAACGCAGGCCCCTGGTTAAAACCCGGCAATTTTTCAGCCTCTGTCAAGGCCCGATGCGAGCAGCAGAACACAATGTTTACAAGACGCAAACTAGATACTTGTGGTATTCCATACCTGCGTTTCAAAGTGTTGCATTTCTTTTCGAGTTTCAGTTACAGGCGGTCGTTGATCTTTACGGACATGGCTTCAATATTTGAGCAGATGTGGTTCAAGTCGAGCGGCTAAACAGGCTTGAGGGTTTCACTAAAGGATTCATACGCTTCCTTTCACCCAGAAAGTTTAAAATTAATTTGATTGGCACACTTACCTACAGCTGTTTACGCTTCTACTCTGCCTCAAGTTAAGAAGCTATTACTCCAAAACGGTTACACAGGAGGCATTATTTCTTACCATAAGAATGATGTCGTAAGAAAACATCAGAATCATGTTTCAGATCCTATTTCTACAGTTCCTAAAAGAGATGTAATCCTTGTTTTACCCGATTTAGGATTTCAAAGTGAAGTTATCACGCGGTCTCTCAAATCTTGTATTAGTAAGTTCTATGGTTATGTTAACCTTAAGTTGATATTTGAAAACACCCACCGATTCAAGTCTTTTTCCTACAATCTCAAAAAAACAACGTTGTGTACAATGCAATGACTTTTACATTTGTAAAACGAAACGTCGTTTGCATGACCTGAAAACGGATCATTTAAGAGCCCTTACAGGTAATACTTACGCTTCCGCTGTTGCTGATCATACAATCAAAACCGGTCACAACATCAAGTGGGACCATTTTTAAGTCTTGGCAAATGGAATATCTGATTCACATTGTAAAATTAAAAAAAAAAAACAAAAAAAAAACAAAAAAAAAAACCTTACAAATACGCGAACTTAAACCAACGTTAAACGAAAACGTTAGCTGTGGGAAACTATGGCCTTATGACTGAACCAATTATAAAACAAGTCGGTTTTCACAGATGATATTACATTCATTTGTCAAGAGCGTTGTTCTTAATATAGTTACTAGTCTCTTTCAAAGTTTTACACCGTCATATATATATTTTTAAACATTTGTTTAACTGTCACTTCTGAGCGGGATTTGAACCCACCTCCCCCTGATCACTAGTCGGGTGTGATGACCACTATACTATCAGGACAACCATGCTGAAAACATGGCTGATTTATCACTTAAGAGTCCCTGCCCGTAATTATCAAACACAACTCGGCAAGGGTCGAAAATTCGATTTCGCTCATATTTTTATGGTAGACAGGCTAGGGCATGACAAAAACTACTGGATAGTTTTTTCGGCAAAATATCCTTTCATTTCAAAGAAATATGCAAATTATCAAATTCCGTTAAAATCGCCATGTCACGCACTATTTTATTAAACAACTTTGAGAGTCTCGCATGGAAAACGACATTATTCTTCCGTCTTTAGAACACTCAAATATTTTTGTGCAATGTTTAAATGTGTGCTTGGTCGATTTTAGTGAATGTTGTGCTGTTGTTTTGGGTGGAAAATGATTAAATTTCGAAGACATGTATTTCATTCACTTAAAAGTACTTCGTAAATATAGTTAATTTTCATCATGTGCGAAACCCTCAAATGGATTAAGCTTCTGGTGGTTGAATCGCCGAAGAATGTTCTACAGATTCCTGTAAAAATTTCTTTGGGCAAATGATTGTGAGCGACGCGAGAGCTTTTCAAAGTACGTTAAAAATGCAAATATTTGCCCTTCGTCGTCAAATATCAATTGACGGGTTACACGTAAATCTTAGCATGCGCCACATGACTTGACCCATATTAAGTTGAAATAGACACAGAGATGATAATTTCGAAATGTTCTAACCTTATTGGTAGTAAGAGACAGGTCCATATAATGTTTCTTTCACGATTCGTCGCCTTTAAGCGGTCAAAGTTTGCTTCTGTTTAGACAACGTCTAATGCACATCGCCAACTGTCAACGTAATCAGTGGTCGAGTATCATGAATCTGTGATCTTCTTTCGCGGCATATAATCATCACTGTCATCACTGCATCTACCTAAGTCAACAGCTGCTGAGCAATTCGTGGATAGTTGTTTGCGTTGTACGTACTACACCAAGTTGACCAAAACATTACATTTGATTGCGACCTTTTACCTTTGCTCCCAAGAGTGTCGGCGCCCGCAGCACAATCTTGCAGCGTTCGTTATTTGGTCGTCACGCAATGCTATCATTTTTAGTGGGTAGCTACACCGGTAGGGGTATATAGTAATAATAATAATAAAAAAATCAAGCAAATAAAAAAATGTAAAACAAATATTTGATTTCGATATATTCGTATTTTGCTTTCCATATTTTGTATTGGGCACTCTAACACTAGGGAATTTAAGATCTACGACGGCAACGGTCGACGAAAACGTCACCTCAAAATATAACTTTGCACTATCATAAGTCTTTCGCGATTATTCAGTCTCGCTCACGTCCTACAATGCGGGCGAAGTATCCTGAAAATAAAATGGTACGAGTGGTTTCAGACTGAAAATATAGATTGAAAGATTCTCTGTTGCATGATTACGTTGTCGTCAAAACCTCAAATTTGGTGATTTCACGTCGTCGTTATGCAGAGTACCGCTAGGATACTTGCTAAAATCCGTGCTGCACGTGCAGCACGATTATTTATGCTCTTTTAACCAATGATATTTCTGTTTTGTGGCGATGTCGTAGTCGTAGCCGTCGCCGTTTCTTAAATTCCCTACTGCGACGCGCCTTACCGTGGCCACCCAACAAAAATTTTTTTCAAGTTAGCCAATCAGTGTGAGCGGATTTGATTGACAGACAAGCCTCCATTTGGTTCTTGCGCGTTGAAACTTTCTATGGAGGAGTGTCTGTCAATCAAATTCGCGTATCTTGATCAGTAGCTAACTTGTAAAAATGTTTGTTGGGTGGCCACGGTATGGCGCGTCGCACTGTAAAATAGGTGAAACAATTTATTGAATGTTCATCCGTTTTTAGTCTGGGCTAGCGTGCAGTTCTTTGATTGGCTACGCTACTATCTATTCTGTGATAGATAGTATTTAGTGTAGCAGCTAACAAAATTAATGACGGCCGCCTCTTGGCGTTCTCAAAGTGTCTGTGAAGAGGATTTAGATAAAGTTT
The DNA here is from genome assembly GCF_036669935.1 of Montipora foliosa. NCBI lineage: Eukaryota > Metazoa > Cnidaria > Anthozoa > Scleractinia > Acroporidae > Montipora > Montipora foliosa. The sequence continues at coordinate 1,302,146 of NC_090870.1, read as the reverse complement.
TCAACCACTAGTTGATTTATGCTAAAAGGGAATGAGACGAAGACCCTCGAAACCCGCCTCGAAAGAGCTCTAACTCGGGCCCCGGCCACAGTAAACCTTAAGCGTTTTTATCTCGAAGAAAACGAAGCAAAATATTTTCGCCCACACTAACGTTTAATTTTCCCATTGGTTTCATCTGTCCAAACTAAAACGTTGGAAAACGATAAGAACGAGTTGGACCTAGGATTGTGCATATGTGAAATAAATGTTCAGTTAATACCACTACATTCACAAAGAAGTCCCACCACGCGCTAGCTCTTCCCGGTCTAGTCCAATGTCTCCTTTGTCTTTCGTATGGCTTTCGTTCTCTATCTCTATATCTCTTCGTGCCATAAGGCACATAAGTCTTTGACATTCTCTTTCCATCCACTTCGGTTTGCTGCTAAAGCTCTGACAGTCGTCCATGATTGCCACCCAGCTACTCGTCTTTCGTCTTCAACCATTCTCCTCCATGTTGTTTTCGGTCGACCTGGTCTCCTCCTCCCCTCTGGCCTCCACTCCAATGCTGTAACACAGTGCTCCTCTCTGTTCTTCCTCAATATATGCCCGATCCAATTCCATCTTCGGCGTCTGATCTCATCACTCGTTCTGTTCACTCCTGTGGTCTCCTGGATTTGTTGGTGGGAGATGGTCCGTGGCCATCTTATTCTCAGTATGCGTTTCATGCGTTTGTATTGGAAAGCGTCCAGCTTCTTTGCTTCTGTTTTCGTGAGTTTCCAAGCTTCGCAGCCATACATCAAAACTGCTCTGACGATTGTTTTGAACAATTGAACTTTCGTCTTCCTGCTAATTTCGTTATAGTCCCAAATTCTTCGCAACCTGTAGACAGTTTGTCTGGCTTTACTTAGTCTCTGTTGTATGTCTTTGGTCGCCACGCCTTCTTTATCCAGCAGTGCACCTAGGTACTAGGTTTCCTTCATCAGCTCTGAATTGTTATGACGGAATCTCACAAAACGCTTCAGGCATTAATTTGTGACATTTTGTTTCCGTGCGGAGATCGGGTGACTTCGAACGCCTAAGAAAAACTGCAAATTGAGGAGAGGCTTGTGAAGATTTGTCAGTTTTAAAAAAATGTCTGTTGTCGAACGCGTGCAAGATGATGCGTTTAGTACCGGGGTTGGGTAACGGTATGATTACCGGTATGTTGCGAAAAGCAATATGCCACGTCAATATTCTAACATGGCCCCAAGGCTTTCAGGACAAACATCCATATTTGGTGTTGTCTTCTTTGTATCCAGTCTCTTTCGGGAATTTAGAGACAAAAGAAACTTTAAAAAGTTACAAAATAATTATCCCTAAAGCCTCAGAACAAGTAAGAATATTGATGTATCGAACGTAGCCTATTTGAGTAAAAAAAAAAAACTTGGCAAAAGACGCACAAAAGTCACCGACTGTCGCGAGAGTATTCAAAAACAAATTCTGCGAAGTTGAAAAAAAGACTAACGACTTCTTTTTGTGTTTGCACTGTTTGGTTTTGTGGAAGCTGCTTTTGCACAGCGCGGAAAGACCTAGGAACGAGTTTAAGCTGAAAGTGTTACGCAATGTAGGTAGCGGGTCGCGTAAGAGATGACAACAGGAGACAACTCAGAAGACAAAGGGAAAATAGTCATTCTTTATATTCTTTTATTTACTCTCTTCCCACTCAACAAGATTTTGTGCTCAAAATGGTTACGTATATATCAGGATAGAAATTGCCCTGCCCCTATCCTCTAAGCTGGGATGACAGCATTGCGTGACAAACAAATGACGAACCGCTGTAAAGTATTCAAGGCAATCGTTCAAGTGTGGTAGTATTTTGGTGCTGTGCGAAGTAAGCAACTATCCACAAATGACTCAGCCGTTGCTGAGTTAGATGCAGTGGCGATCAGATGCGCCGAAATATGGTATTTGACCATTAAATACGATGACAGTTGGCGATGTAGATCAGACATTGTGTAAACAGAAGGAAACTGTACTGCTTTATATGTGCCGAATGGCGGGAAAAACACGTTAAATCGGCTTTTGGATCTGCCTTATGCAGCAAATAAGGTTAGAACATTTCGAAATTATCATCTCTGTGTCTATTTCAACTTAATATGGGTCAAGTCATGTGGCGCATGCTAAAATATAAGGGTAACCAGTCAATTGATATTTGACGACGGAAGGGCAAATATTTGCATTTTTAACGTACTTTGAAAAGCTCTCGCGTCGCTCACAATCATTTGCCCAAAGAAATTTTTACAGGAATCTGTAGAACATTCTTCTACGATTCAACCAGCAGAAGCTTAGTCCATTTGAAGGTTTCGCACATGATGAAAATTAACTATATTTACGAAGTACTTTTAAGTGAATGAAATACATGTCTTCGAAATGTAATCATTTTCCACCCAAAACGACAGCACAACATTCACTAAAATCGACCAAGCACACATTTAAACATTGCACAAAAATATTTGAGTGTTCTAAAGACGGACGAATGATGTCGTTTTGCATGCGAGACTCTCAAAGTTGTTTAATAAAATGGTGCGTGACATGGCGATTTTAACGGAATTTGGTAATTTGCATATTTCTCTCAAATAAAAGGATATTTTGCCGAAAAAACTATCCAGTAGTTTTTGTCATGCCCAAGCCTATCTACCATGAAAATATGAGCCAAATCGAATTTTCGACCCTTGCCGCGAAATTAAGAATTTGTCTGATTTTTACAGGCAGCCACTCTTAATGTGTGACATTTACGTGGGGCTTCCTAAGGGCCAGTTTTTATATGTGATAACGCTGGATCAACATGTGATTCACAGGCGGACAAGGGTAATTAATGTCAGTAAGTTAAGCAGATCCCTTGAGCCGATATATTGACACAAAACGATGGAATCACAATTGTTGAGGAGGAATTCGAAAAAGCGGGCCGGAACAACCCCTCGGCTAAGACCCTTGCTTGTCTCCTCGAGAAAGTCCTTTAACTGAACAATTTAACGTTTAATCAGGAACACTTTATACAAGTGAAAGGTACCGCAATGGGTACCACAGCGGCTCCTAATTTCGTGAACGTATAGATTGGCCGACTGGAAGAAACTTTTGTCTACCAGACAGACTGGTCTAACTACATTATTGATTGGATACGCTTCATTGATGACATATTTCTGATTTGGAATGGAAACTACGATTACCTCACCACATTCATAGGGTACCTGAACGGTGTGGTACCGTCTATCAAATTTACCCACGAAATCTCCTATCACAGTTAACTTCCTTGACACTAGGATTTGAAAGCATGCAAGAGGCAACATTACCACTGACTTTTACCAGAAACCTACCGACACCCACCCATACCTACACTGGACTTCGGCTCATCCACCCCATCTGAAGCACAGCATACCGTATAGCTAGGCGCTAAGACTTAAGAGAATTTACATGTTTGGGGTGAGCACTAGTGGGTGGCAAGTACAGATGACTGTCCGTAGGTTTAGAGTAAATGTCTGTTCTAATGAAGCCGTCAATTAGATACAATGTGACGTCTAGCATATTAAGGTAGCTATCAGAAGAAACTAATTCAAATTTGATGGTAGGGTAAAGAGAGTTGATGAATCCTGTGAAGTTTTCTAGAGCCGAGGTACCTTGCTGCCAGAGATCAAAAATGTCATCCCGATATCTCCACCATAAAGCGGGTTTTAGGGGCCGCAAAATTTTGCTTTGTGATCTAATTCGCCCATGGCTAGATCAGCATAGCTGCGTTCTTTGGGCCCATTGGTGTGCCATGAATTTGCAAAAAGAAATACCCCTTTAAAACCAAGTGATTACATTTCAGGCAGATTTCAACTGCTTCGAGGATGCATTTGGTTGATGGTATTGATTTGTCTCTGGCATCAAGGGCCTTTCAACTGCTGTAAGACCTAAGTTATTATCTATGTTGGGGAACATTGAGACAACGTCCCAAGAGACCAACAAGGTGCCTTCAGGGAAAGGAACATTTCTGTTGAGCTCTTTAATTCTATTTAGCAGATCAGTGGTGTCTTAAACGAACGATGGCAATCTCCGCGCTAATGGTTGTAAATAAAATTCTGTAAATTGCGACAAGTGTTCTATCGCCGTGCCACAACAAGAGGTTATGAGGCGTAGAGGATTGCCGGCTTTATGGGTCTTAATATTTCCAAATGCTACACCCGGTGTTGCCTCTTTATTCATCACCCATTCTGCTACTTCAATTGAAATTTGTCCTTTCTGTAGCCATTTAGAACACCACTTTTCAACTAAAGAGACGTGTTTGGAGGTTGGGTCGGATTGCACTGGTTTGTAGTGTAATTCAATGTTTAATTGTCCTAACATCTTGTTTTCGTAATCTTCCGGGTTAAAACAAGAAATCTAGATCCTTTACCTTGAATTCTGATAACTTTATCTGATTTTTTTAATTCTCTAAGTGCAGCTCTTTCCCCCTTTGAGAGGTTTGGCCTAGTTAGTCTAATGTGAGGATTAATTATTTGACTTCTCCATTTTTGCTTGCAATCATTATGTTAACCATGATGCAGATGGGTTAAAAAAGAAAAAAAAAAACAAAAAAAAAAAACGTTTCGTTGCACGTGTTTTGACCACCATTTCATTGCTTCGTCTCTGTTTTTGACTTTTTGACGTGCACCGCCAAGTTTAAGCAAGTAATGTTCTACGTTTCCTCTTTCACTACAGGTTCCAGACGAACTTAGTGATTTTCTTTGTGGCTTTATCCATCACAGCGTGTTGTACGCAATGTAAGTCAATGAAATTCAGTCTTAAATCAGGGTGGGACTAGGATAACCCCCCCCCCCCCTTCCCCCCCGTGTAACATACAAATCACCATGAAGTATCAATCGACTCCGAGTGAGATTGTCGACCAAGGGGTGTCGTTTATCGGGTCTTATGCACCCGCAGTTGTCTAATCAGTCCTGTGCGGGATAAGCATAGTCGTACGCACTCGTCACATTTGTTCACAGTACGTAGTCATCGGCGAGGGTTCCTTTTCTTTCCTCATCAGGCGCTTTTCTTAGGCCTAGCTCGTGTTTGGGTCTCAAAATTGGACACACCCTCATGTACGGTCTTACGCCAACCGGATCTGCTGCAAGCAACATCCTCCCATTTATCTGTACAGATGCCACATGCCTTTAAGGAGGCTTTGGTGTCTTTACAGGGATTTCTTTAACCTTCAATTGATCTTGTTCCGGATCAAAGTTGTCCAAAGAGCAGCTGTTTTGGAAGACGAGAGCTGTTTATCCGCCACAGATCCCCGGCCAAACGAAGTTGGTTATGGATGATCATTGCTTCGATGCTAATACAGTTTAACTCTTTCAATATACTGACATTTGCTCGTCGATTTTTTCAAGCTGACACCCAGAATTCGGCGGAGTCAGCGCAGATGGTATTTCTCGAGGGTCTTCAAGTGCGGTCGATAAATCGTCAACGACTCATACAAGAGCGTAGGTATTACAACAGCCTTGTACACCCGGATTTTGGTGTCAGTACGTATGCGCCTTTAGTCAAACACTCTCTCTCGCAGTCGTCCAGAGGCGTAGCTGGCAGCTGAAAGTCAATGTTGGATCTCAGCATTAATGTCTGCCTTATTTGAGAGGATACTGCCTAAGTAGCAAAAACTGTGTACATTGCGTAGGACGGAGTCTGCCGCTGCTGGCAAAGTCCTTGCCAGTATCTTTGCCAATCGTCTGTATCCCCAGGAGAAAACGTTTCTCCAGGAATGCCAATGTGGTTTCCGAGCTAATCGTGGAACTATCGATACGATTTTTTTTCCGCCCGTCAACTACAAGAACAGGGTTGTCAACATCATCATCCACTCTAAATGGTCTTTATTGACCTCACAGAGGCACTTGATTCAGTAAATCGCGAAGACTTACTTGAAGATGTGTATGCTGGCCTTTGGCCTTTGGCTCGGGAGGACCTCATCGGCGCTTTGTCAGGGCTTGGTTTTAATCCTGTAGGGTGACGCACCACCCACCTCACTAGTATATACTGGCAGGGAAGCCGGTTTAGACGCCAACGATCCGTCCATGCGCCAGGTTGTATTGAGTTATTTTTTTACCAGTAGCAGGCTCCACCGTAACCCATGGCCACAATTAGGAATCAACACGTCTTTCACTCATGGAGAGAACAAGTGATTCGTAATGGCATAAGCGACGGCCAAAATATTGGTTTATCACGAGTGCATACGTGGGAAGACTGAAATAAAAGTATTTTGGGTCAACATTGCACCGTACAATATGGGAATTAGCTAGTATTATTTTTTTTCATTCATATACAGAGAAGCTTGAGTACAGAATATAGTAGTGTCCAGAGGTTTTTAAGGGGCCACTCGTGTTTTACCGGCGGACCTATTGAGGTTTACTAAGGATTAGAGAGTAGCGTGGGACAAGACAGAAACAGTTTCTGCGGTGTTACTAGATCTCAGGAAGACGTTCGACACCATCTGGCACTGTCGTCTTTCACCAAAACGGCAGGCATATAAGGTCTTGGGATCTGAAGACAACGGAATAAAGAAAATTTAAGCTGTGTCAAAATTAAAGTAAAATACGTGTATTAGTTGCAAGCATGAGGATGGCTTGTTTATTTTATTTTATTTTATTTTACTTCTTAGCGTAAAAAAAATTGGTTGTTAAGCTACGTTCTCAGCAAAACTGTCAGTCCTTTGCGGGCAAAATAGGTTTTTATGCATATTCATAGAAGCTTGAGTACAGAATATAGTAGGGTCCAGGCCTTGGTTGTTCAAAGGGTAGATAGCGCTATCCACTATTTAATTCTGTTCTTTTGGTTTGTTTGAAGACTGCATTGTCTGAAAATGGTATTGATTGCATAATATACTTTTAGACCAGTGCGGACCTCAAATCATATAAGCTGATAGCCGAGACAGAAATCTTATTGAATGGTTTAACACAAAATACCCGCGGATAATTGTCGACTAGCGTTATATACGAGCAACAAGCAAAATGCCCGCAGGTATTACATGTAAAACCATCCAATAAGGGACTTATCATTTCACTATAACGCCATTTAATTCTTTTATTTGGGCTTGTTTGAAGACTGCATTGCCTGAATATGGTATTGATTGTACATTAGCTCACAGGCCAGTCCGCACCTCAAATCAAACACAGGCTCACTACTAAACGGAGCATATGTTCGTACTGAGTCCGTTTAAACTTAGGAAAGTTCACTGCGGAACACCTTCTAGACTGTTGCTAACTTCTCTTTTTCTGCTTGCAATCATTATGTTAGCTACAATGCAAACCAGGATTATTTCTTTTATTTTATTTTATTTTTTATTTTTCTTAGTGAATAAAAAAAAAAAAAAGAAACGTTTGATTACCCTTGACTTGTCGAGAGTTTTGGGTACTTCGTTTTTTTACGTGCACTGCTAAGTTTAAGCAAGTAATGCCATACGTTTCCTCTTTTACTACAGGTTCGAGAGGAATTTAGCGATTTTCCGTGTAGCGATGTCCATCCCTACATGAGAATTAGTTTGTAAAACCATGTGCACATGTATAATTTATGTTAACAGACATTTATCATCTGCCTCAATTCTTTCTTTTTCATGTCGTTTTCCCTTCTACTTGGAATTTACGGTTACATAAAGGGCGTAAGTAGACGATATTTTCTTTTACTTCTTAGTATAAAACATTGGTTGTTAGTTTATGATCTTAGCAAAACTGTCAGCGCTTTGAGGGAAAAATAGCTTTTCATGTATATCCAGAGTAGCTTGAGTACAGAATGTAGTAGTCTCCAGAGGTTTTTAACGGGCTTTCGCGTTTTACGGACCTATTGAAGTTTATTAAGGATTAGAGAGAAGCGTGGGACAAGACAGAAACAGTTTCTGCGGTGTTCCTAGATCTCAGGAAGGTGTTCGACACCATCTGGCAATGTCTTCTTTTACCAAAGCGGCAGGCATATAAGGTCTTGGGATCTTGAGACAACGGAATGAAAAAAATTAAAGTTGGGATAAAATTAAACTAAAATATGTGTATTAGTTGCAAGCAAAAAAATGGCTTGGGTTTTTTGGCCCAGTTTCTTTTTACATGTATATTTGTAATTCATTCAGGTCAATTGTAGCCATTTTGCTGTGATTATTCTTTATATGCAAGGACAAAGTTGAATGCATTTTTTGGAGATTTTTTTGCAAATTTGGGAAAGTTCTGGTGCTATTTTTTTTCATCGATTTTCTACTATAGCTCACTTTGAAAAAGAGTGATAGCCTGGGATCGAAAGTATCCGCGCAAGCGCTTATGGGTTTGTTTGGGGGGACGCGAGTCGAAATAAACATGGCGGAACGTAGCGCGGATTGCAGCAGTGACAGCAAGGTTTTAGCATAGCAAGATCGCAATATAGTCGAAGTAATTGAAAGAAAAAAATCTGAAAATGTGAAGCTAAGGCAAGAAGATGTACCTGGAGCAATTTTACCTCGGCAAATACCAGAAGAGTGCACTGTGAAACAGCTTCAGAGATGGCTTCTTTGCCGTGGAGCTAAAACGACCGGAAAGAAAATGCAGCTCGTGCAAAGGTAAGCTAACCTTAAAGTGTAATTCGAATACACTTAGGTGTTCATTATTGCTTTAATCCATAATGTTCTGAAAAGATCGTGAATAGATACTTCTGTGGTTGTTTTGTAATTGTGCCTTTTAGGGTGAAGGACTATATTGCTGGTGGCCTGAGCTGCAAGATTAGGGATTCTGATGGCGGAATCCATTTAGCAAAAGCTAAGGCGGGCCTGGGACTTATAAAAGAGGTTGACAATAATAAACTCAAAGTGAACTTCCCAGTGGATGGCTTTAAAGAAGATTTAAGTATTTTACCTGCTATATCATTTGGTACAATATGGAGGTATATGATTGAAGAGATTGATGCTAAGAGGCAATTATCCACTAGCCTGCACGCAGGCGGTTGGATGGTCGAAAAACCGGAATTCGTAATGAGGTTGCCATCTTGGATTCGCGCGGCTAGGTCTGGGCCGGGTTGAGGGTCGACAAAGCGAGCCAGGGGAGGGGGGCGGAGAGGGGAGAGAAAAACCGCCTGCCCGAAAACCAGCCCCCTTTTGAGTAGCACAATTTCGCAGCGTCCGCCGGTGGACGCTGTCTTCTGATTGGTCAGGAGACATGCTGTCAATCAACACAAGATTTAATATTTATATACCGCTCTTGTCACCATAGGCAAAATGACGAGTTCGAATGTCGATCGAGCGATTCAAAGTGCTTTAGATTTCTTAGCGACAAGAGAAAGGAGGGTTCTTTTGAAGCGTGAACAAAAACAGGCGATAGTTAGTGTACTAAATGGTAAAGATGCGCTGGCCGTGCTTCCCACTGGCTTTGGGAAAAGCATGATATTTACAGTGTTTGCGATAGCCGAAAGTGAGAAACTTGAAGGTCGTCCGGTGTCAGTGCTTGTAATTTGCCCACTCAAGAGCATCATATCAGATCAGATTGTCGAACTGGAAAAAAGAAGAAAAAAATAACATAGTTAATCTTGTGTACGTAAATAAGTTTTATTATATCGTTAATCTCAAAGTTATTTTTCTTAACACTCGGCGAATCAAATCTTTCTTTCCCTGCAAAGATCGCTTGAATCGTTCCCACAGATCGAAAGTTGTTTACAAGGCAAGTTGTTCGGATTGCGATGAATTCTACATCGGCAAAACGAAGCACCGACTGCAGGATAGAAAAGCTGAACATTTTGAAGCGCTCTCCAAGCGTGAACACACATCAGATATTGCTGGTCATATTATGACTACTAGACATAACATAAAATGGGATCATTTTGAAATTCTCGCGTCTGGAAAAACTGATTACCACTGCAAACGAAACCTTGTTTACACAGGAATTGAATCCGACCTTAAATGATAATTGTCACTTTATTACAGATCGCTCTCAATTTGTTTTGAAATATAAATATTTTTCATATAATGAAGGTTACTTGTGAAAATGTACTTACACAACTTACAAAAATTACACAATTAACAACTACTAAAATCCATTATACTACCATCAAAACTATTTAACAATTGAATTGCGTACGCACTACTTACAATACAATGCACTTACAATTACAGGTGCTACTTACAATAATACAATTGCAATACTTATTCTACAAAAACAATATGATTACTTTTTAAACTTGCAATACCAATTTATACACTGCTTACAAAATAATACGATTACAGATGCTAATTATATTTATATTCTTACATTAAAAACAATGAGCAACAAAATAAAAGATACATGCATATTAAAAATAAATAAATAAATAAATAAATAACTTAATTAATTATATTGGAGTGAGTACCCATTTCTTTTCAAAGAAGTTGTTTTTGTTGATCCTTTTTTCAGTTTCATATTTAATCTTTAGTTTCGATTGCAGTCCTTGAATTTTAGGAAGTGTTTGGCTTCTTCTGCAGTCCCACAAAAATAATTTTCCAATTAATATGAAATAGTTTAATAAATTTGATAAAGGGCATTGTTTTGATAAAACTCCAAATAAAACGTTTTGCGCAGAAAGATGGATTGGCTGATTCGATAGAAGGTACCAGTACGATTCGAAATTAGTCCAGAACGTTTTGGAGTGAGGGCATTCATAGAAAAGGTGATATAAATTCTCAGGTTCATCATTACAAAAAGTACATGCATCATTAATTCTAAATCCAATTTTGCATAGTTTGCTGTTAGTGTAAAGAATAGAATTAATTACTTTGTATTGGAAAGCCTTAACATATGACTCAAGTGCAACCAAATGTGGTAACGAAAAGATTTCTTTAAATTGTTGGCTTGTGAAATTAAAATCACTCTTCAATTTACGGATAATATTAGGAGGTTGAGCTTTTCTTGAGACCAGAAGCAAATAATAATCTTTTGATTTTTTGTCTTTAATATCGAAAATTTTATTTCCAATTATAAGTGATGGGGATATGGTTAATCTATCTAGGCTGATTTCTTTTAAATAAGAAGGCACAGAATGACGAAGGCCCGCCCATTGCAGAAAATTGTTTTTGACAATTTTGTTTGAAAAATAGTTATAGGAGTCCGTTGTATTTAAGTTAAAAAGAAGATCATGTATGTAAATAATTCCCGATTTAAAATAATTTTTATAGTACACTGGCTTATTGTCTATTCGAATCTCTTTATTATTCCAAACAATTATTTTCCAGTCACCTTCTGAAGCGAAAGATTCACGGAACTCCGACCACCATAACAAAAGTTCGTGGTAAAAATGAGAAGATATCATATAATCAGAAACTTCATAATTACAACTTAGAAAAAACCGACCTCCTACGGGCTCTAATAGATGAAGTAAATACGTCTTCCACGTTGCGTTTGAATCGTTAAATAGTCGTTTTAGCCAGGCCAACCTTAAAGATTTAACCATGCTTTCCAAATCTATCATTTTTAGACCACCTCTCTCATAATCGTTTATTACAGATACGCGAGTCACTTTATCTGTACTTTTCCATAAAAACTTGAATAACAATTGATTCAGTTTATTCACAATTTCCTTTGGTGTAGGGAGTAGCGAACATACGTAAACGAATTTTGGGATCAAAAAAGATTTAATTATTGTCACTTTACCGTAAATAGAAAGGCCCCTAGAGGACCAAATATTAATAAGTTTTTTAATACTATCCAGTCTTTCAATAAAGTTCTTTTCCTTTAATAGTTTCTGATCATATGTGAAATATACCCCCAGAGCTTTAATCGGGATTTTAGGCCACTTAATACCAAAATGTTCTTCTTTACTGTCTTTCAATGATCCTATCCACATACCCTCAGTTTTTGAACAATTAATCTTAAGACCGGAAATGCATCGAAACCGGTCCAGTAGTTCAAATAATACTTTGGCTGAGTTAGTATCTGCTAATATCGCTGTGGTGTCGTCTGCATACTGTAAAAGTTTCGTTTCTTGCTCATCTCCGATATAAATTCCTTTGATGTCCGAATTCTGTCTAATGGCGATAGCCAGTGTTTCCACAGCTATTACGAACAGATATGGAGACAACGGGTCTCCCTGCCGAACTCCTCGTTCCAGCGTAAAGAAATTTGATGTCCTGCCGTTATTCAAGATACAGCTTTGTATATTTTTGTAGAATACTTTAACCCAATGAAGGAAATCTGAACCAAAATTGAATGCCTCTAAGCATTTAAAAAGAAATTCCCATTCAACACTATCGAATGCCTTTTGAAAATCAATGAATAACATTAAACCGGGAATGTTTTCTTTCACTGTAAAGTCCATAACATCATAAATAGATCGTATAGTTTCGCCTATAAACCGATCTTTTACGTATCCTGTTTGGTTTGGATGAATAATATCGGGCAAGACATTTTTAATTCTCGATGCAATTGCTTTCGTCATTATTTTGGTGTCTACATTAACGAGGGAGATTGGACGCCAATTTTCTAAAAGTGAGCGATCTTTCCCTTTCTTTTCAATTAGTGTAATGATTGCTTGTTTTTGAGAACTAGACATCTCACCTTTTTCAAAGGATTCATTAATGCAGTTCATAAAGCTATCGCTAATTACTGACCAAAATGTCTTATAAAATTCAATAGGAATGCCGTCATTACCAGGAGTTTTATTATTGTCAAAGCTATCTAGGAGACGAAAACATTCTTCTGCTGAAATATTTTCTTCACAAAATTTTTTCTGGTCTTCAGAAAGTGCGGGTATATTTAAATCGTTTAGGAAAGAATCAATTTTAAATGCAAGATCTGGATCAGTAGTACTGCTTTTATACAAGTTTTTGTAGAACCTTTCTTGCTCCTTTAATATACAAAATGGATCTGTTTATATTACCCCGCTTATGTGAAGTTTTCTTATATGCTTTTTTATATGATTTCTTTTTTCGAGGTTTAAAAAATATTTTGTGCTCTTTTCTCCATGCTCATGCCAACCACAGGTAACCCAGGCTCACTGTGTGCGTCACGTAGGTACTAAAATATAGAGAACATATGAGGCGAAGTTTAGGTCTGAAAATTTGCTAGAAAATGGTAATAAAAATCGATAAAACTTACCATGTGGTGAGCTGTTGTTGTCTTTAATACGTACACAAAGTTTCGGGGAAAATGGTCCCCGTTCACCTTCCTTCATAATATAGTGACAAGGTAGGAGACGGAAGCCAGCGTCGGGACTCCGATCGACCCAAAACAAGCACGATTTTTTCCACGAAAATCAAATCCAGTCGCTAAATAAACACGCCAGGTTCGTGGAATAGGAATTTCTCTAAACCATGAATCCACTGAAGCATCTCCAGGTAGCAACGCAGAGCCACCAGACTCCGTAAAACTTGTAAGTTAACCTGCTAAAATGGCGGCCAGAAAGCGTGGTACTCACGAAGTGCCCAATTCAAAATGGCACTGAACTCTGGACGCCTGGTGACGAGTATAATAAGTCTCCCTCGAGGGAGGGGAGTCCCAAATTGCTCAGTGAGTTTTGTTTTTAGCAATTTGGGACTCCCCTCCCTCGAGGGAGACTTATTATACTCGTCACCAGGCGTCCAGAGTTCAGTGCCATTTTGAATTGGGCACTTCGTGAGTACCACGCTTTCTGGCCGCCATTTTAGCAGGTTAACTTACAAGTTTTACGGAGTCTGGTGGCTCCGCGTTGCTACCTGGAGATGCTTCAGTGGATTCATGGTTTAGAGAAATTCCTATTCCACGAACCTGGCGTGTTTATTTAGCGACTGGATTTGATTTTCGTGGAAAAAATCGTGCTTGTTTTGGGTCGATCGGAGTCCCGACGCTGGCTTCCGTCTCCTACCTTGTCACTATATTATGAAGGAAGGTGAACGGGGACCATTTTCCCCGAAACTTTGTGTACGTATTAAAGACAACAACAGCTCAC
>NC_090870.1:1260780-1283280 GCF_036669935.1 Montipora foliosa | reverse complement strand
GACTTGACTATAGGTTTCGATACTTCGTTTTTAACGTGCACTACCAAGCTAAAGCAATTGCAAGTAATGTTCCACGTTTCCTCTTTTACTAAATGTGTACGACGAATTTAGTTATTTTCCTTGTAGCTATCACTGCACGGAAAAAAAAAAAAAACAATTTACTTAAGTTTGTCAGTTGAGCAAATCTGTTGTAAATTTGGAGTAGTAATATTGCTACGGATTTGCTCTTAGTGCAATTTTCGTTTAAAAGTTTAAATTTGCTTCGCTGCAATTATGGCGTAAATGTAAAGTAAATATCAGGTTTACACAGATTTTGTTTTACCCTTTGTTCTTTAAGTAAATTTGGTGTTTTGATTTAAATTATTACAATTTTGCCCCCCTGTGTAAAAATAGCGAACGTTTTCTCGACATTTGGGTAAAGCCCTGACAAATGTTTGTTTTAAATGCCTTGAAAAAGTGAAGGTTATCCTTGGTTTTTTTGAAATGGGAAATTTTAAGGCAAATGTGGCATTTACCACCATTGCCATCATTGCAAAGTTGTGTTAATTTTGATTCTACCTAATCTGGCAAACGTGACCAAAATTGAGCAAAGTGGCACTTGCCATAGATTTGCACCAAATTGGCTATACAGGAAAATCCGTTTTTTTTCGTCCAGTGTATATCCATCACTACATAAGAAGTGGTTCGTAAAACCCTGTGGACATGTATTATTTACATTTAACGAGATTGAACCTTTGTCTCATTTCTTCCTTGTTCATGTCGCTTTCTCTTTTACTTGGATTACACCATTACCAAAAGAGTGTAAGTAGAAGATATTTTCTTTTTCTCCTTAGTTATATGTTTTTAATTTATGATCTCTGCCAAACTTTGGCCCTTTGCGGGGAGAATAGTTTTCAGTGCATATGCAGAAGAGCCTGAATCCAGAGTATAGCGGTATCCAGAGGTTTTTAAGGAGCCACTGCCTTTTTACGGACCTATTGAAGTTTACTAAGGATTAGAGAGAAGCGTGGGACGAGACAGAAAACGTTTCTGCGGTGTCAATTGATCTCAGGAAGGCATTCGACACCATCTGGCACTGTTGTCTTCTTTTACCAAAGCTGCAGACATATAAGGTTTTGGGATCTTGAATCAAGAATCAATGGAATTCACTGTTTTCTCAAATCCCATAATACATTTTGTTTAACCCGCAATATTTTGCCTAATCATAGTTTGCAACTCTCCTGGGACATAAATACGTCCCAAGAGAAATTGCAAACAATGCCTATGCAAATTTGTTGCGGAAGTAGAGAATGAAAATGTTATGGGTGAATATGAGTGCGAGTTGCCAGCAAAACAATGGCCTTTTGTCATTCCCCAGTTTTCTTTCATTAAATTCCAAAATTCCTACAAATGTAAGAAGGAAAGTGTTACTAGTTACTCGAGTTTCACGCTCAAGGCGATCATCAGACTGATCGTTGTCTACGAGAAGATGTCATATATGTGTTCAAATTTAGTTGGTTTTGTTCCTGTATGGAACCCAGCTCCAATGCCATACCTGTGAAAGTGCCCATGCGAACAACAACAAAAAATCTGCGAGGCGGTTATTTACGTGTGCTTAGAGAGAAAATATTTTTAAATCTCTTCACATCTTTTACATCGGATCGTCAAATCTGAACAAAACAATGTACTAAAATAGCAATAAAAAGTCATAGAATAAGCCAAATAAGAAATAAAAAAGCTCGAGCTCTGAAATTACAATTATTGAAATTCCGCGTGCTATACAAATACCTTTGCTCGTATTGAATTAGACTGTTGTTTATTAAGAGTCGGTTTCATGTCCCGTATAGAGAGCATTTTGAAAATTAGGCGATCCAATTTGTTTTTGACTCTCTTCTGTATCTTGAAACGCCATTCGATGTCATCTGGATCGTCATTATGTCGTTCTTTCATATAGCTAAATCGCTTATGTTCTTCAATGCTTTGATGAGGGTGTCGCCATGTGAATCTGAGATAGTCTGCATCGCATAGATCACAATAAAAATAATAAACAACGCATTGCTGATTTATAATAGGAGACGACCCCTGTGGGCCTTATCTCAAATCATCAGCAACATCACGGGACTTGACTCGGCAATCTTTTAACGATACTAGATTTTCATGGCGCCGAAGCCAGGCATTGAGCTCCTCTTTTCCTAAGAACATACACCTGTGAACTCACTGTAATCTAAAATGAACAGAGGAGTTTTTCAAGTTCAGATACGTCCTCTAAGTGAGCGCATTGATTTATATGTAGATAGCAATATTATTACAGTATGTAAATAGTAGTATTTATTCTTATGCTTGTAAGTAACTCGTTAATTTAGTTTATAGCCAACTACAAGAGAGTTTTCAATAAACGATTATTAAGAGGGTCGTACAGGGGTATTTTCGTGACGCGTGATTAGCTGATTTTATTTTCCGTGAAACGTGAATTTAATAAATTATTCCTCGTGATCCGTGACCTGAACGTCTTGCGTGACTCGTGAAGAACTTGAATTATTAACCGATATTCGTGATTTTACTACTCTATTCTGCGTGAGTTTTTGAGATGCAAGTTCTCCGGAAGATTTCTTAGACTGAAAACATCAAATGTGACAAGACGTCACACAATATATCGTAAAGTAATCCATTGTGCAAATTCACGTGCTTTGCATGCCTATCATGGATCGGATGTCGACTCCTATTGTCTCCCATGTCACGGGAGGTCAAAGGACAGTGATTCGGAACATCGAAACTTCGGAGGCATGGCAGGGAAAAGTACGTCTAGCACGATGAGGTCGATGAGGGTCGAGTGTATTATGCCCCGGTGAGCATGGGAAACTTCTTGTTCTGGACTATGGTGGGACTATGCTCCATTGAAGAACCTCACTAGACTTCTGGTAGTGAGGCTTCATGTCCCAGCAGATGTCAAGGTTGTCGGAGAATGCCATGGTGTAGCTAAATCGCTCGCTTACTGCGATGGAATAGCGTATGTAAGCTCTCCCACAGGAGTACAACTATTTTCCATTGCAAAGAAGCCAACACTACAGCTAAAGAATCTCAAAAAAGTAGAGCTCACTTCTGGGTTGTAGAAGCGAGGACTTGACACACTCGGAACAGTTCAGGTGCTTCGAGAGCGACTCTCTGTGCTCCTAAAAAATTTAGAAAGAAGATATGCAGAAACCAAAAGTGATTTGACTAAAGTTCAACTTTCTCGAAAGATCAAGCGATTCAGAATTGCTAAGGCAAGCGATAGTATGATCATTTGTACCAGCGATGTGGACAAGGTTATTTATTCCATTACATTAGAGATGGATGGAGTGGCAGTTAAAGGCATTGTTACAGTTTTTACAAAATACGCAGCCTCTGGCACAGAAGCAGTGTCTATGTGCCGTAACAATAACATCCTTTATCTGTCTCGCAAGGGCTACCCAGGTGGAATCTTAAGTATTGCAATGTCAACACTCGAGGAAACCGTGATCGTACAAAACGGAACAGTAGAATGCAGTGAAAGCGCACACGTGGCCTGGTATGTTGCTGGTATAGTTTATGTGGACATTGGAAGCTTGCAAATAAAGACGAAGATCTGTGCTGAGGAGGCCGTAGTCATTGCTGAGACAGGAAAGGAAGGTAACTCAAATGGAAAGGGAGCCCAAGCAACATTTGCGCAGCCTATGGGCATATGTGTGGAGCACGAGAAGAACATATTTATCACCGGTGCTCAAACGGGCTCTGTGAAGTTAATTACCTCGATAAAAGGCATTGTAAAGTATCTAAGCCATCTTGCACTCCTTTATAAAGCCTTTTCTGTTCATATGAAACATCAAACTGTACCAAAACGTTCCTACCACAAGCAATCGAGCTTCTGGAAGAACTTGACAGTTACTTGGAAACAATAACAGAAAAAGCGTTGTCGCATAGCAACGATGTCAACGATACCGGCACAAGTAAACCAAGCGGTTCTCAAGGAGCTATTTCTAATCAGACAAAGCGTTCGGTGAACATGATCTTAAATGGACTGAAAGATCTGGAGGCGTTAGTTAAAGAACACAATCCAAGCTTCGCCATTGATCTGTACTCCTGTCGTACAGTTCAGGTTGAAAACCTCCACGCAGTCGGTCATTTCATGGACCAGTTTCCCACCCTTTTGCAGTACGCACGGAATCTGGCAAATACCGTATACGAAAGCATTAAGCGTGTAGTACCCTGGAGTGCCTACTACTTCACGCACGATAAATCCTATTATCCCGTTTTACGCCAGAGCACTCCACTAAATGCCATTCCGAAGCTGGAGCATCTTAACGCAAGAAGGGAGTTGAATAGGCAGGAAAAAGACCTCATGATTGAATGGGCGACAAATAATGGGAAGGCTGCAAGACAGAGAAGTGTGAGGCAAGAGACCACCATGTTCAAGGCCGGTACATTGCCGTTAAACATGTACCGAGCATCCGACTATCCTAAAGATAAAGTCTCATTCAGTCTTAACACTATCGAAGAGGAGACTGTTACTTCTGCTGCGACTGTTACAACTGTTACGCCTTCTACATCGCACGAGGCCAATGAAGATCATCAACTAGTAGAGGAAACCGAGGTAGAAGAGGAGGAAGAGTATGACACTGACTCAGATGCTGAATATCCTATTGCGGACAATGACGAGGAAGATTCTTTAGACGATTTGGTTTTTCTTCGGGCAGTTACAACGCGAAGTGGACGAATGGTCAGAGTCGTCCAACGAGAGTGATTTAGGTAGATGATTTACGATATGCAGCCTTTACTTAGCCTTTCACAATTTTGCTTTTTCCAATTTACACTCTTTCTTGCCTAAGAGAAGGTTATTAAAAGGAGTATCTTACTTGTTTATTTCCGTGATTCGGGAAACTGAAATTTTGATATCCGTGATCCGTGATTCGTTGTTTTTTCTGTTCGTGAACCGTACGACAGACCCCCCCCTGTACGACCCTCTATTAAGTAATTAACACCTAACCTGCAATTTGTCATACCCGATATCACGACCAAGATCTTTCCATTGGTCTCGACTTCTGACTTAGAAAACAACCACCGTTCCTGTTCACTTGCATTGGACATACGTACCACGTGCGCCATGTATTCTATGGACTGTTTCAGGCAAAACGGGCTGACTTGTAGCGCCTTGTGGATTTTGAAGATTTCATCCACGTCGTACTTGTAGACAACGTTCTGAACCCCATCCTCATCCAGCTTCCTGCAGAATCCTGCTTTGACGAGTTTCCTGCAGAAATTCAGCCACAAACTGTCAAGCCTGTCCCGGTTGACCATCTTGAGAGTCTCGGTTTGAACTGCATACACTTAGGGACTCCTCACCATCCCCTCCAGGATCCTGACTCGTGTTGACAGTCTGACTTCATGGTCTGTAATGACTGAATTTGATTTCGGCCCATTTTGATCACGCTGAACCAACTTATTTGTTGTGTGATGTAATGTGGAGCCTTCGGATTGTCTGATGGCTCGTGTCCTAGGTATTTAAAGGATCTAACGTTCCCCTGGTCCGCGTCACTCACTGATATCAATCTTTTGCTCTTCTTCACCTCCTCCGACGTATTCCATGTCATCGTGACCGTCTCACCTTATCGCCCGCCGTTGTCAAACAATAATTCAATAACATTTCATACAGAATGTTCATCATGCCTGCCAACTGCCCTCCCCACTGTGTGAGTAGCAAAATATCGTCTGCATAGGTGATTATCGTGGTGGTGTCGCTGTCTGTCACGGCGTGTTCAGCACGCTGCGCTCGGTCTGTGTATTCGTTATTGATTTCATAGTGATTCCTCGCCCCGGTTCCCGCATATTTCTGCTCGATTTGATATAACGCAACGCGTAATACCCAGTTTAGAGCTGAAAATGACGCATGACTCTGCCGCACCCTATCTGACCCTACATTTTATGGGTATTAGCTCCTGCACTCCGTCGACTTTGGCCTGTGATGCTTCATGGGGTATTTGACCGTGCTCTATAACATCATGATTTCGGACACGTCGTATTGTCTAAATGCTCTAAGAAAGCGCAGTCTAACTCAAGGCGAGCAAAGTTATTTATTAGCGCATAGTATTTCAATAATTAAAATTTAATAGGTATTTTATTCATTAGTTGGTTCATTCCTACACCTTTCCATTGTTGTTTCAGTCCGTTGTTATTGTCGAGTTGTATATAGGTTTTGAACACTTTCGCATTCCCATGTATTTTACTTAAGTTTTGCCTCTATAGTGCTTAGTTTACAACCATTCAATCGCACTTGAAAATGACCTCGGAGAGGTCGAAACTTCGTTCCCACTTTTTATCGCTAGTTTTTATTATTAAAATTTTTGCAAATAATTAAAGCGATTGCATGAAAAGTTAACGACTTCCATATATTCTAGTAAATTTACATGTGTTTTATTTCTTTCTGTCATGTCATCTCTTCCACCTGGAAATTTGGTTACAACAAGGGAGTAAGTAACTGTTATTGTATTCTTTATATTATTGCTTTTAATTGCTATCCTTTTTTTTTTAATTTTAAGGAGCTTATCTGCCTTATCTTGATGAAATATTTATTAAAGCGATGCATAAAAAGTAAAAGCCACTTTTGCTATTTTCCCCATGCATTAAGCTTGCTCAGATTGACTAAAGCAAATTGCATGTATGTTACTAATAAGCAATCACATGATTTTTCGCATGCAATTACCCATACTTAAAAGATAGACGTATTACATATGATTAAGAATTCCGTAAGCAGTGATATTGCATTGTGGCTGTTTGATGCGTCTGTTGTTCCTGCATGACTTCAACTTTTTTCAATTTTATCAATTTTTGGGAGATATTTTTTAAACCAACGTTCAGCAGAAACAGTCTTAGCCTAATTCATGGTCCCGCAAGAATGTCAGTGGCCGCCCTATTCCTTTTCATTTCTTTTTTCGTTCTTTGAAACGGCTTATCTACATTACGTTTAGTGAAAAAGGACTTTAATTAATTACGGGAATATTTAAACGATTGAATAAAAAACAAAGATAAAATAAAGATATACATTAAAAAACAAAACAAAAAAAACTACTCTTATGAAAACATGCATTACTCTACTTTAACGGAGGGTTCCCTTACATACATACATACATACATACACGTTTATTGCGCTCCCTGAAAAGGGCTTTTCAGAAGCAATATGTGCTCTATCCTCTTGCATTTCGAATTAACTCATACAAGTACAAGATTACAAGATAATAAGTACGCGTTTAGGCGTTATCTTTTTTTTTTTAATCCTCTGTTCAAGTTATGATCTGACTAAAACTCTCGGCCCCTCTTGCCTATTGTTCATTTCCCTAAACATGGAAAAGAGCCTGACTATGATCTGCATTCACCTGACCTCGTTTGAGCTAAGATTCAAGGTGGTTTTTAATTGTTTTGCCTTTAGTTTTCAAATGTTCTCACAAATGTTTTGCACATTCACAGGAAAAATTCCAGATTTCCCATTTTGGGATCAAAAAGGGAAATAATAGGGTTTTTAATGGGATGAAATTGGGAAAACCCATACCTGGGAAAATGCTACCACTCCCATTAAATTCCCATCCATAACCCAAGTATGGGATCTTCGTGTCCCAAATATAAACCAATAATCGGTTTAGATTGAGCCAATGTTTCCCCAGTATTGGGTTCTTACATTTCCACTCAAATCCCAAGTATGGGATATTCCTGTTGCAAATATTACCCAATAATGGGTTTATATCATGCCAATAGTTCCCCAGTATTGGGTTTTTACATTCCCACTCATGTCCCAGGTATGGGATATTCCTCTCCCAAATATTAACCAATAATGGGTTTATATTATGCCAATATTTTCCCTATACTGGGTTCATACACTCCCACCCAAATCCCATTCCTCACCCAGTATAAACCAATCATGCGTTTGTGCATATTGGGAACCAAAATTCCCGCACTTCAATCCACACAATGTGATTTTCGTTTCCCTGACTGGAGTACGTCAATGAATGGGTTGCTATTTCCGTTGTATAATCTTTGTTGGCCATTATGTCACCCAGCAATATGATTTTACAACTATACACCTACTTATGCATGTGAAACATCAGAGTATTGAATTGAACAAATAAAAACAATATTTTAATACCAACGTGTTACTTTTAATAAACTGAGGTCAATATACATGTCCACTGAAACAATAGTAAAATAATCCTGGATCGTGAATGGAGAAATTTGAAACACAACTTACTGAAACTTCAAACCTCAAGTATACTATGTAGCACCTTGGCCAAAACCAGTGGTAAAGTGTGAGATCACAGAAGATAAAACTTGATTATATGGGATTTGTTGAGATCCTCTAAGAGATCACAACTAAAAAAGCCTCCCTGCCAAAAATCAGCATGTTAGCACAAATTGTTGGTGAGACATTATCACGTTTGTGGTCTGACGACTCCATATAGCTTGCAAAATAAATCTGGGACTTCCTAGGAATTCCTGGAAATTTCATAGGAACAGAATTGTGAATTTTCACAGGAAATTCAGACTTGGAATAATTCCAAACTGTGCATCAATTACATTTTAATTTCTTAGAATAAGTAATAACAACTTGGAATTAGACAGAATTTTGGATATTACAAGTGCTGAGACTTTCTTGAACGAGTAAACAAAATTCTAGTTTCTAAAGAAACTGTGGTATTGCGTTGCATCTTTCTTGAACGAGGTCAGAAAAATCAAGAATTGACCTTAAATAACTGAGAAGTAGAAATGCACACGTGGAAGAAACAAGTTTATAGTGACCTGCTCCCGTAAAATAATATTCCAACCAGCAAATCAGAAATGTGCTGGACACCATTCCAGTGAAGCTAACAGTTACCATCATGACTCTCACAAAAAAATAGAATACAAAATAATTGATTTCAAAGCAGTTACCTTCAGGTCAAAATCTTTGGATTGGGTTCTTGTTTTAAATGTAAAATACAAATACGGCTTTTTAAGATTTCAGATAAACCACAGAACCATAACAAGTCTGCAAAGAGTATTCCTTAAATACATCAAAGCATAAACGGTCGGGGAAACAGAATTGGCTGCTAAGCATTTTTCTCTGCTGTAAAGGACCTTTTCCTGCTGTCCCGTCAAAGAATTTCTTCAGGAAGTGTCTCTTTTTCTTTCATGGTAACTAAAATATAAATATATGCATGTAAATACTTCAATGATGCAAGTCACGATTCCTCTAAATCCGTGATCATTTCAATCAATTACAGTTAAAGTGTGTGAAGAGTAGACTCAAATTTAGCTCGCTTTACTTACAAACGTCAATAATACCTAGTTTTCTCAGGCGTTTATGATTCTGCATTGAAAAGAAACAGCATTTACCAGAACGAATCATTTGTCAATCGTATACATGAATTAATTCGCCGTATGAGCACTTTTATACCAAATCGTTTACTTCACCATTTGATCCAAAACATTTTTCTTGTTAAAAGGTTTACCAATTATTGCAGGGTTATAGCATTTAAAAAGCCAAATTAAGTATCCTTGCCAGAAAAATTGACTTGAAGGTACTCTACATGTAAATCGTCATTTTGAAGACAATAAGGCATCAAATCAAATGTTATTCGCCTATAGTTAACGCTTACCTTTTTACTTGAGTTCTTGTAAGCAATTCCCTGCCTTGGATCAGCATTTAAAGAGTAAAACAAACAAAAAATCACCACAAATATTTGTGAGCGTTGATACAAACGTTAATAAAGCCGCCGATTACCGCCAAAATCGGTAAGAGCTTGCCGTGGAGACTGCTGGCCAAAATGAAAACGGCTCACTAGTTCCAGCCTGGTCTCTCACTCGTTATACAAGATGGCGCAGGAAACAGTGAAGAAAAATGAACAAGATTCCGCGCGAAGTCCTCCAATTAACCCTCAAACAAAGTGGGAAAGGACTGGTATTCATTAAGTGGATAAAGTGCTGACATGGAGTGTGTAATTCTTAACATTGATGCTTCATGTTCCTTTTGGAACAAGGCCGGTCAAACGTGGAGGATATTTCTATAATCTATAGAATCATCATAATAAAGGCTTTTCTTTTCATTTATCCGTGTTACACTATTGGGAATTAAATTGGGGAAATAATCCCTTATTATTTACAATTGTGGGAATAATTTGGGGGAATGTGTCCATATTATTGACAATTCTGGGAATAACTTGGGTAAAGTGGTTCCTATATCATTCACAATACTAGGAATAACTTGGGAAATGTGTCCATATTATTCACAATTCTGAAAATAACTTGGATAAATGTTCCCATACTAATCACAATTCTGGGAATAACTTGGGTGAAGGTTTCTATATCATTCACAATGTTGGGAATAACTTGGGAAATGTGTCCATATTATTCACAATTCTGGGAATAACTTGGGTGAAGGTTTCTATAGCATTCACGATGTTGGGAATAACTTGGGAAATGTGTCCATATTATTCACAATTCTGGGAATAACTTGGATAAATGTTCCCATACTAATCACAATTCTGGGAATAACTTGGGTGAAGGTTTCTATATCAATCACAATGCTGGGAATAACTTGTGAAATGTCTCCATATTATTCACAAGTCTGGGAATAACTTGGATAAATGTTCCGTTACTAATCACAATTCTGGGAATAACTTGGGTAACGGTTTCTATATCATTCCCAATGCTGGGAATAACTTGGGAAATTTGTCCATATTATTCACAGTCCTGGGAATAACTTGGATAAATGTTCCCAAATTAATCACAATTCTGGGAATAACTTGGGGAAATGTTCCCCCATAATTCACAATATTGGGAATAAATTGGGAACTTTTCCCATATTGTTTCCAGCTTTGGGTGTAACTTGGGAAAACGTTCACATCATATTCCCAATATTGGGATGTAAAAGGAAAGTAGACGTTCTTTCCCAATAAAAACCCAAAATTTTCCCCCAAAAGTAATTTCTTGTCCCAACTTTTTCCCATGAGTGGGAAAATTTCCCATTTAATTCCCAAATGGGAATCTCGAAAAGTTTCCTGTGATTACTAGTGCGACTTCTTCTGTGTTACTTTACTCAAAAATTTCTTCAAATTCCACTAACAGAATCTAGTGAAGCCTATTCCGAGGTTTTAAGAGCAGATCACAAGCTCTTTAAAACAAAATTGCAAAATGACTTCCCCTCAGACAACGAAGAACAGAATCATGCGGACTCAATCCTCACTGGGGTAAAAAAAGGTGTACTGCTTTCGAAATCCGAATGGGCCCTCGTCGTCCAAGACCGTGAGGGAAATCCAATATGCATATATTAAAACAATTACATAAAAATATTTGAAGTCAGGTCAAAATTGAATAACAGCACGGGACATTTATTTATAATAAGATTTTGTTTCTGACTTTAATAGCTCATATGCACTGTTTGTTTGTTTGCTTTTTTTTCTTTTTTCTATTAAATTAGCTTATTTGCATTAACATTGATGAAAGGCCCACGTTTACCCTACAGGCATTGCATGCTGTGGAACAATTTTCATGTATGAAAATCCCGCCAAAGCTGAAATTCTTCCGATCAGATCGTTACGATAAGTAATGCGAATTACCATAACAAAAGCATGCGCAAGAGATCGAAGAGCTAAAAACGAATAGTTGAATCAATTTTGTGTGAACCTAATGTCATGCATATATGCATTACTTATTCTAATTAACTTTATATATTTTTTTCTTTCTTTGTCATGTCATCTTATCAACGTGGAATTTTTGGGTTCAACAAGTCTGTAAGTAACTGTTTTTCTTTAATATTTGCTGCCAAGAGAGTCATACTTTCTTGTTGCTGTTGATTTATGGTCACATCGATTTTTTTTACTGCAGAGTAGCCACACTAAACTTTTTCAGTTCAAAAATAGAACGCAAACTGAGGTGACGAACATGCGACTAAACAAGCGCATAACTGACTCAAGGTTTCGCATGTATCAAATGAACATACATCTTCAGAAGTAACCATTAGCTAAAAATGTTTGAAATATATAACAGTAAATTGAGTAGCTTATGAGGTAACACTGATAGTAACAAAAGTAAGTAATACAATATTTTACAAAGATATACAAGAAACAATGAAAGCAAAGAGAATATATACCCTATAAATGCATATACCTAAAACACGTGTACATGTAAAACTTATAATAAAGATACACCTTTTCTCTGATAACGTATTCATTTAGGGATGGCTGAAGATCACGGATAAAAATAATTTCTTTTATGGTACAATGTCGGTGAGACCTTCCAGTGTCTAGAATTTCAAAGTGGTCCCATTTTAAGTTTTAAGTTTTAAGCTTGTCACACCGGTAAGACAAAATGGAGGTTTCATGACCGAAAATCTAAACACTTTAGGCGTTGTTATATAACAATAACACGTCACCTCTTGCTGATAAAGTAATCTCAACTAGTCACAACTTAAAATGGAACCACTGGGAAATTCTAGACACTGGGAGGTCCGACTGACAAATCTTTTTATTCGTTATCTTCAGCCGTCCTTAAATGATACGTTAGCAGCGAAAAGCTGTATCTCTATTAATGAGTTTTACATGTACACGTGTTTTAGGTACATGCATTTACAGGATATATGTTCTCTTTGTTTTAATTGTTTCTTGTTTATCTTTGTATAGTATTGTGATACTTCCTTTTGTTACTATCAGTATTACCTCATAAGCTACTTAAATTACTGTTATGCATTTCAAAATATTTTAGCTAACGGTTACTTCTGAAACTGTACGGTAAGACATACGAAACGTTCAGTCACTAAAAATTTACTTCCGTTATGCGCTTGTTTGGTATTGTATTTGTTGCTGCAGTTTGCTTTCTATTTCTAATCAATCTTCGTTGGCAAAAGACGAAAAATATCTAGGATTGTTTTTTTTCGTTTTGTTTTTTCAGTTTATTTTCAATATATTTTTTTTTCATATGCCTTTTCTGGGTTGCGTTTGATTAAAGAAAAGAAAAATTGCAAATAATTGAAACGATTGCATTAAGAAACCAATGTCATGCACATACGAATATATATAACTGCAGAGAGTACCGTTTCGGCCCTCTGGGCCTCATCAGTGCATGCTGATTTCTTGGATGGAGGTTAAGCTTAAAAAGCCACCTCAAATGTCCCACACGTGTGGTACATCTAAGCCATGCCTAGCAAGCCAGTGAAACAAAGGTTTGCCCTGTGTCTCATTGCATTCTTTTCCACGTCATCTCCTTAGGCCATGCGCAAATGGTATAAATGATTTACCTGTGGTATTGGACAATCATATCAACAGGGACTTCTTGCCACTCTCCCAGTGGCCAGACTATGAATGCCACTGAGTCACAGTCTATGATTGTGCAAGCCGACTCAGAACTTGAACGTTGCCGCAAAGTCTGGCACTGTTCATATGCCTCCCATTGATGAACTTAAGCTGCCAAAAAAGGCTCACATTTCCCCATAAATAAAACCTATTGTAGTTCCTAATAAAATTCATAATAATATGTAAGAAAAAAATTCTTTACTCTTACTGGCTAAAAGAAATGCAGTTTTCAGGTAACATAGTGCAGAAAGGGGCTGATGTGATTCAATTAAAAAAAAAAAAAAGGAACAAAACAAGCCTTTTGATCAAAGAACCTCAGAGCCATTCAAATGCGATCTCAGTATGAGGATTTTTGGCGTGGTAGGGTGCATTGTTTCGGCTTAAATTTTTCATGTGTATGGTAGTAAGTTGTCACATGTCAAATGAACACTAGTAATTTTTTGCGCTACAAATTGCACTCGCCTTACAGTCTCGTGCAATTTTGCTGGCTTGTGGAAAAATTTACTAATGCTTATTTATTCCAACTTGCATTAGAAAACATTTTGTTATCTATACTTAAAAGATAGCCACGTTACACATGATTACGAATTTCACTGGCAGAGATATCGCATCGAAACTGTATAATGCGTATGTTGTTCATAAGGAAGGAACAATTTTGATAGTATTTTTTTTTAATCTTGCCGGGAAATTCTCTTTCATTCCTTTGTCCTTTTCTAAAGCGGCTTATCTGCATTACTTTTAGTGAAAAAGGCCTTTAATTATGGGAGTAGTTTAAGCGATTGCATAAAAAATAATAATAATAAAATAAAAATCTCATGAAATTGTGCATTATTTAATTTAAAAAAGGATTTACCTGTATCTCATTCCATTCTTTTTCATGCCGTCTCTTTTTCTTCTTGGAATTAATGATTACAACAAGGTGGTAAGTTATGATCTCAGTAACACTCTTGACCCCTCGTGCAGAACGATTTTTTTTCTACGCTGTACAAAGATGGAAATTAGTTAATATTCACTTGGATAGCAGGCCTGCTCCAAGTACCAGGCGAAGCTTTCTTGTTGGCTAACGAAACAACGCTCAAAAAAATACAATGATGCTAAAAAAAACAGCGCAAAATAACTCAGTCAATGAGGACAGGAAAAACCAACATACCCTCTCTTTAAGGCGGACACAAAACCTAGGTGGAACGCAAAGGTGTAAGGGAATGACATGCCTATGAAAAGAACGTAGATAAAACACGGAAAGGAGTGTGAGCCTAACCTGTATTTAAAAACAAAAACAGAAGAAGAAAATTGATAACACAGCGCTAAATCAAGCATTTAGTCTGTTCTTCCGAGCTTACAAAAAGGACTGGCCAAGAAAGGTATTAAGACTTCGCATGTGATGGAATCGTGTGACCTGGTCTGAGCACATTATTAGTGTGACTTCTTTTCTGTAACTCTGCTCCATTTTTTTCTTTAGATGTCATCAACAGAATTATTTACTGATTTCTTTCATTATTAGTATTTTTTCCTTCTTGGAATCGAAGTAGCCTATCTGCACTTGGCTGCTTTTGGAGTGGAGAGAGCCCTTGCTTATGTGAATAGTTGAAGCAAAAGCAGTGCTTTAAAAAAAGAATGTCATGCGTACAAACGATATACTAACAGATATCTTGCCTTTTTCTCATCTCTTTCTTTTCTATGTAATCTTCTCTTTTACTTGGAATTTACCAGTTAGCGGACGGCGGAGTAAGTAGCCGTTACGTTTTCTTTTCTTTTCTTTTTTTTTTTTCAAACGTTTGTTGTCAGTCAATGGACTTTACAAAACTTTCTGCGCTTTGGACAGCGTGATTTATTGTAAATATGAAAATGAGCCTGAGTACATAGTGTACCAGTCTGACTGGTCCCTTATGCGGGGACACTCAAGTCGTACGGCCCTATCGAAGATTACTAAGAAGAGAGAAACAGCTCCTCTGGTGACAACAGATCTGACTAAGGCGGTGGTATCTTCCTTGGTATCGACTTGCTCCTACCTCATCGTCTGCAACGGACTCGACAAAGTAGAGAACATTTGTCTTAGTTGAGAAAACCGCGCAAAATCCAGGATCGCAAAAAAAGTGTTGTTGTTGTTGTTTTTTTTTTTTGCCTCAAAAAGTATTTAATATTATGGGGAAAGCAATACACCATTTTAAAACTAAGAAAATAAAATTTCCAAAAACTTAAAACTTATTTACAGAGAAATAGTACATTTTATAAAAAGAAAGTATAAAACAACAATAACACACACACAAAAAAAAAACAGTATTCCACACGAATTTGGTCATTTTAACTTTAAATATATGGATTTAAAAGCGGAGCTCCCTGGTTATTTATTCTTATTTCCTCTACGGTTTGTGAAAATAAGAGGTTTCGAGTTGTCCGCATTTTGATGTTTCTGGTTGCTGCTTTAATCATTAAATCATTTCCTTTCCTTTCTTCTATAGAAAAATTCATTGCCTAACTAATGTCTTCCACGGTCAATTTTACGCTAAAAACCGATATCGCATGAATTACAATGCGATGAGTGCGACATCGGTTTTTCCAGTGAAATTTACTTTGCAATTCACCAGTTTGGCAATAATTTTTTCTTGAACCGAATGAGTTTTAAAAGAAAACAAGCACTAAGCACAACCTCAGCGAGCGAATTGAAAAGGAAAAAAAGGCATTTCAGAGTCAACTGTCAATAGCTAGGTAATAGGAATCATGCTAAAATTAGAAGCCATAAAAACAAATTTGTCAGTTCTAGGTCAAAGAAGAGTTTTACTGATGTACTTTATTCCACTAAGATCATTCACTTTTTGATGTATTTCATTGAAACACGCCAGGTTGGCTTGGTACAAGAATCGGCAAACTACGGCAATGCAACCAAGAAAGGATGAACTTCAAACACGATCTGCGCCAACACTTAAATAACATTTGAGTGCTTTAAACAAACTTCTGAAAACACAAGCTACTGAGATTTCCCCCTAATTTTACGAGAACTCATTGCGAATACGTGTTTATAATATAAGGGCAAAATTCTCTTGTCACTATCGAGGCACAACAAACACCAGTTGGGCAAGCGGACTAAAAAAACACTTGTTCGCTCGCATTTTGAGCAAAACAAACAAACAAACAAACAAACAAATCAACTTTTTCTTTTTGTCCAAAAGAGTACAGATAATTGATATTTAATTCCAGTTGACAACAAAAATTCGATTTTGATACCTGAAAAAAAGAAGAACCGATTAAACCACCCTTTAGAAATACGCATCCACTTTAAGTAACGCATCCGCAAAAATAACAAACGGTTTAGTGCCCAAGGAAAAAATTTGTATGCTAAGTATGAGCTATTGCTGGTATTCTGTTTGGTCGTTGTCGTTCTCTTTCACTCAGTCCTTTCATTTCTGTTCTAGACATAGGTCCTCCAGGCAGTGCTTCTAAAGATATGCAAAAAATTGCAATACAGAGAAAGAAGCGGCTCTATGCAAATTAAAAATAAACACTCAGCTTTACGTTTACATCCCGCCGATGCTTGACTTGAATAACTGCGTAGCCACCAGCGTAGATAACAGATATCGTGATGTGTCAAACTGGATTGAAACCAGCGAAAAATGCAGGAAAAAAACATCCAAACTGTGTAAGAACTTTCATTGATATATAGTATGGCCGTGTGGCCGCGTCGAGCCACAGAAAGCGCGCGAAAAATTAGGCCTCTCTTATGTTCAGGTGAGTTCACCTAGGTTGAGCCTGCAATCCCATCTAAAACCAGTACCTGGTCAGCGGTCAACTTCAAAAAAAAAAGCTGACCTCGGTGAGCTTAAGGTTGAGCCCGCGATATGGTCATGTGATACTGGTCAGCGGATACCTTGTTCTGACAAGTGTCAGTTAATCAAAAGATGTATGTCCAATATCAAAGATGTCTGCTGTAAACTAGCATGATACTGGTCACATTGGCATACGTGGAGGGGTTAACGGACGGACGTACGGACGGTCATGACGTCTGGCTATCAACCAAATTTTCCCCCATCGATAATGGGTTACCATATTTTCTTAACAATGGTGCTCCGCGTGCGCGCGCCTTCGGCGCGCGCGGAGCTCCGCTATTACGAACGTTTGGATGCGAAATAGAAATCTTCCTCATTTTATCTGCTTTCTTGGACATAAATTTAGCGGAAAACTGATCAGGCACGAATATTTTCGGAATTATTTGAGTAATCAGATTAGCGATATTAGCCCTGTTTTCAGGAGCAGTTTTTCAGGTCGCTTAACGAGTGACAACCGAAACTTCCTTGAAAATAGTACCTTTTCCTACTTGCTTAAAGTTGAGCAAGTCGGCAAATTTCAATTGAATTCTCATTAAATTTAAGCCACCAAACCAATTAAAGCGAGTTGACAATTACTTTCGGCTAATGAGGAGTCGCTTGCGATTATTTAAGTAGGGTTTTCCGATTTAGCAGAAGTCCTACGGAAGTGGAACTTTGCCGATTTCGAGTTTACATTAAGGAATAATGTATATGAATAACTAAATCGGTTGTTTAAATGAAGTCTTCTATCAATCAAATCAATCACATTGTCAGAAGCCTTATACTCACCGGCGGTGACCTTTTTGGCTCACATTTCCCATTTTAATAGAGCGATTTTCAATTGAGTGTCGAAAGTAATTAGGGAATTGCTTTGGTTTTGCACTACTTCACTCAGTGATTGATTGAAATTTCTCGCGCCACTTTTTCAACCAATCAGAAGAGAAACCAAAACCATTCGTGGCTCGCGCGTGCACATTTTCCCGCGCTTTGTGTCGGCTACGTGTAATTACTTCGAGTTTTGATTTATTTACAGGATTGTTTCCGTCCTTTTTGAGTGGCCAAAGTAATAACTTTGGTTTTGGTTTTACGACACTCAATTGAAAACCGCGCTATTTGGGCAATAACAAAAGCATCAAAAATAGACAGGATTCATCCATTTCAGATAAGTCAACAAAGGCAAGTATAATCAAATAGAACATAACTGTGTGTTCCTCTCCATAAATTCTTGACCTTTTCTTGATTCCTTTGGCAACACCATAAGCGCTAGCTGCCCCCATAAGCTGTTCATTTGCATCGAGTCTGTATCGGTCGTCTCGTTGTTTAACCCATTGACTCCCAGGGGTTCCCCATTGACGAGTAAAATCGTCTGGCTTAATATTTGCCAAGGTTTCCTCAATTTCACTACTGACGTTCAAGCATTCGTTATCAATACTGGAAACCTCAGAAGCTCTAAAGGAAAGTAAATCTTGAGTTCCCGTAATTTGTCTTAAGAGCATAAAACGATAAGGTCATGTGACTAGCCAAAGAAGTTGTCCAGTCAAGAATTGTCACTTAAGAATTGAGAGATTTTTTTCGAATTTGAGGGACCATTCTGCAACCGTATTGAAATTTAAGAATTTCAGCAGTGATACTCACTTCTCCTTTTCCTTGCCTAGCAAAGTTGAGGCTCGTTTTCTCAGGCGGTCGTGTAATCTCGCAGCTTCGGTAAAGCTCTCCTTTTTCTCCAAGGAACTCCCAATTCCTTTTCAAAAATGCTAGAACCGCTCGCCAGTCACGTCCTTTAGGTTCTACAGCTTTGAGAACCAGCTAGTCCTCCAATTTGCTTTACTTGCGGTGTGCTGCGTTGGGTTTCCTTTGCAAGAGTTTTTCTTTGCTCCTGCGTGTAGAACTCTCGACACCTGACATGGAATTGGTGAAGGTACTTCACTAGGGCTGGCTCTGCTAGTAGTTTTTGGGATTTGAATTTCAGCTCCAAACGCTGCCCTCAGGAAAATGTTTTCAGCTAAGTCGCCCATCCGTGAGGGCGAGAAACCTTACAGTTTTAGGTTTATATAATTTCTAACAAACAGCAATGCCCGTTTGCTCGTGGCACGTGCTTGGCGCTCTCCGCGTTTCAGGCCCCCAGGGGCAATACCCACGGCATTCTATCACGAACGTGTAAAAAGTGTCTGCATTAAGCACGATAAATATTTATTGCTGTAAATAAATGTTTGCTTTGGCTATTTCGAAGCCATTAAATCTTCACATTATATATTAGTGACTGAAAAATAAACACGATTACTGGCAACAAAATGTCCTTGATTCTTTGTGAATTAACAAACGAGTTGCTGATACTCTGAAAACAAAACCAGGGATGTCTTTGCCTTAAGTGACAACTCTACTCACAGAAACGAATCAATTTAAAAAGCTCCGAAGAATTGCTCTAACTTCCGCGAACTTCCTCTAAATCAGAAAACCCTAATCGGAAATGCAACAGGCCTGCTATGTTTGTTCTTGCATTGGCACGTGCTCTCTTTTCATTTGATCTTACCCGTGAAAACACGAATCATGTTTTAGTCGCTTAACGAAGTCTATAAAACAAACCACTTTCAGGAATGCTAAGCAAGAGGGTGGCTGTCTTGGAAACACTGCCAATGTGTAATGTGATAATTAGATATAAGTGTCAAATTTGCGACTTTTTACTAAAGCAACGAGCTCGAGACAGATCATTTTACGAATAATTAACGGCTGTTGACCAAAAAGCACCCAAATTACCAATTTTTTGGCCAAACATTCATCCCAGATGATAAAATAATACGGTGGACATGTAATTGAGGTAAATATGTAAGATTTGGAGTGAGAACAAGCGCATGTTTTGAGGTGTAACAAAATTCTGTGCGATAACTGGAGCACGAGTCCCCTGCTAGCGGAGGTCTCGTTTCTGTTGCGTTCGCTAGGCTGTCGAGTACGGGAAAAGAGACCTCTGCCATTGGTTGAAAATTACTCTGTTGAGCATGTGCATCGGTTACCTAGTGACCGAACCCTTACGTGATACTTCATGTTAAGTTGGCTCACTTAACAACAGCGAAGTTACTGTAAATGAATGCGCGGGGCACCGCGGGCTCAAGTTAAGTCAACAAAAATATCATGGGGTGTGCGGTTTGAAGAGTGCCGTCCAAGGTTGTGGACGGCGATTTCGACCCATGGCAGAGGTTTCTTTTCCCGGACGCGTACTTTTCAGCCAAGCCGACCTAAAAAGACAAGACACCTCTGCTAGTGAGGAATAGCACGTGGCAAAACGTGACTGCACCGACGCTAAGAAAATATTTTTTTACCTTTTTCAGCGATTTCAAGGCTTGAAAGTCCATCCAATGAGCTAAAATTATTTTCTTTATTCTTTCTGGTGTATTTAGTGTTATTTTTTTGGTTGAAAAACTTCATTAAAGGCGCCCCGTGACCAAAACTACGCCTTCACAGGGCTTCAAGTAGCCTGAGTGAAATGCCCTTCATGTAGGCGTATTAAAAGCTACAAAGACGAGGATTTCAGGGAAACTGGGCAACATCTCTTCCCAGTGAAGCCACCTAATTCTACCGCAATCGACGAAAATGGCGGTATTCTAGTAGCCATACAGAAATGAATCATGAGTGCATCAATTTCAGCGCCATCTAGGACAATGACTTTTCAGTTGGCATTTCAGTAAGGTGATTATGCCAGTGGCTTGGTACTACTACCACACCATGAATGCCATTCAGTCACAGACTATGATTTTTAGCAAATTCGCTTTAAACCTTGCCTTAAAGTTAGAAATTGTACACCTTATGGATAAACTAAGGGGGGGGGGGGGGGTTCGATTGACCCTATTCCGGAATAAGAATACGTGGAGTGATGACTTAAAACACTATGTGTGTCGTTTTGCAGCAACAAGGATAATAAAGCTATGCTTAAAATAGCATTTTAGCAGATGTTTGACAATATTAAGTGAATCTCCGCAAAAACGAAGGATTTCTAAGTTCTATTCCATGTATTCCTATTCCGTAATACGGTCAATCGAACGCGCCCTGAAGCTGCGAGGAGTAAACATTAATAAAAAGCTCACATTTTCCCAAGAACTAAATAAGCTCTTACTAACATTCGCGATAATATACATGATGTAAATTCTCCATAATGATTGGCCAAGAGAAAAGAAGTCAGGTAAAACAGTGCATAAAACAGGTAATATGGTGGAAAAAGAACGTAACAAGCCAAGCACTTTGATTAGACAATGATTAAAGAAAGTCATAGATAGCCAGTCAAATGCCATCCCTGTAGACTCATAATTTTTGGTGTGGTAGAATTGCATTATATATGCTTAATAGGCTATTTCCGAGATCATGTCTGCCTCTTCTTGAAAGCGAGTCTAAGTGCAAAATTGTGTGATGGTAATTAGTTCCACTTTACGAGGGTCTCAATGGGGTTAACCGTCAACTGTCAAATGGCCAAAAATTTAAAATTCAACCGTCAGAAACGCAATAATTTTACCGTCAACCGTCAAACGGAGTAAGCCAATATCTGCCGTCAAATGTCTCAGATATCCTTAATCGTTATCGCGGACCTAGACGTTATCAGGGTTGGAGTGTCAAACGGAAACCTATCCCTACGCTGAGTGAACGCAAATTTGGACATGCTCGAGGAAATTACAGTGATTACCATGCCGGAGATTCCCAAAACAAAACTGTCAACTTTAGCGTCTTACGCAGCCTACCAAAGCTTAAAGATTCCAAACCCTATGATAAACCGATTATATTATCAGCCAACAACCATGGTTGTGTATCTGCACCCTGTAGAATTTCATCTATCTTTAGTATGGCTGGACATAATAAACCTTGTCCAAGGAGCGGTGGTGTTAATTTTAATAATCTCATAAGCATTCAGCCTGCTGGTACTATTCAAGCGGTGCGTTCGGATTTGATTCGCCTCGCTTTATTGAATACCCGTTCTATCAGGAAAAAGGCTATGTTTTTGAAAGACTATGTGGTTGAGAATGAAATAGACCTATTGGCGATAACAGAAACTTGGCTAGACGTGAATAATCCACAGACGGCGAACATTATAAATGAACTCTGTCCTGTGGGGTTTGCGTTTATGCATATTCCTCGAATGAATAAATGTGGTGGTGGTGTTGGTCTACTGTACAATAAATGCTACAAGATCGAGAAACAAGATGTGACCAGTTTCGAATCTTTTGAATATATGGAGGTCTTGCTAAGAACACCCGCTACTGTTCTTAGAATTGGAGTACTTTATCGTCCTCCGCCGTCTACCGAGAATGGACTTACTGCGACTATGTTTTTCAAGGAATTCCCTATTCTGCTTGAGCGTTTAGTGGTAGCTAGTGGTCATCTTTTATTCACGGGAGATTTCAATTACCATGTCG
>NC_090870.1:1250780-1255780 GCF_036669935.1 Montipora foliosa | reverse complement strand
TTCCAGCGAAACATTTTATTGAAACAAACAACATAAGATGCACTAAAACGCCATTTGCGTTGCAATGACTTTCGACGCCATTGGTGGTTAACGAGAATAACAAACTCACGAGGCAGAATGTATATTTATATTTAATTAAGTTAGCACAACAGAAAGACGCTAACCTCATTTTGACACGAAAAGGCTTTACTATTGTCATAAAAAGTATCCAGTTAAGCTCGCAAATTATAAAACATGATGAATTCATAAAGGCCACCGTTACCAGCGAACAATTTTTTGAAACAAACAACATATTTGCTGTTAGAGGAAAAAAACCCCTTCCTATTTCATTAAGTGCGTGAAGAGAAAAAACTCAATCGTGTCAAATATGCGTAATATTACAACAAACTAAAATTTCAGGATCAAACCGTTTCCATGAAAAACCTTTCCCTGAATAATGAAGCACAAAATAGACGACAAGCTTTCTTTCAAATAATTCTTGGCTGTCACATTTCTAATTATTATTATTTTTTTATTTATTTTTTTTAAGACTGTGCAGAGTTGATCGCAGATCCACTTAAGGTGTTCGATTCGTTCTCTGTCTTTGTTGAACCCATAAGTTACCAGAGAATTTTTCATTTGGTTTCAGTGTTCTACATAACAGCACACTTGGTAAAATAGTAGAAATGCAGCTCACTTTGATTTCGGCTCGACGGGCGACAGATTGTTGTCGAAGTCCATTACTCGTCGCTTTTAAGATTCTACCGCCTGTCTTGTTCAGTATTCAATTGACTTGACATTGAGCTTGACATTGAGCTTCATAAGGGTATATTTTGTTCAAAGATCAACTAAAACGCCATTCGTGTTACATGACTTTCGACGCCATTGCCGGTTAAGTTAATCGTTCTACTGTATCCACCAGAGAAATCTACGCATTTCCCACTACCCTCTCGATCCTAAGAAAATACGAGCAGAAGGCTATATGCACAAAGACAGCGCTTAGCAGGGGAGTGACAGGCAAGACTCTTACCGACACGGAAAAAAATAAAATAAATAAAATAAACAAATGAAACGCAGATCCCGACTGGGTTTGCCATACTGGTAACCCAATAAAAATTCAAATTTCTCGCTATTTTTTCTAGATGCGAATGTGTTGTTCTTCGAACGCGGTAACAAAGGCCAATGAAAGGCTAAGGAATGCTTCTGCTGTTACTAGCGAAATTAATCAGTGCGTGGAGAAGCTGGAATTGAGCAGTTGCAGATGACGGAGAACTACAGTGCAACTGAGCTGCCTGGGTTTCAATCTTGCTGTTTAGACGAGTGGGGTTTAAACATAGCCGCCATACGATTAAGAAACCGAAAGAACAAGCAATACACATCATTGTATGAGCAAGGCCAAACTGTGAAGTCTCAGTATGAAAGCGCTGTATAATAAGCTTAATTTGGATTGCACTTTTGCGTTTTCCTTGTCGGGAAATATTTTCATGTATTTTATAACGTAACAATTAAGAACGGTAACGGCAATAATTTTCCTACTGTAGCTCCTGAATAGATTTCTGCGATCAGTTTCATACAAACGGTATATTCGTCTTGTTTGGGACTTCATGGGGTATTTATCACACAGCACTTACTGAGACTTCGTAGTTAGGCCTTGCTCATACATTGATGTGTGTATCGCTCGTTCTTTCGGTTTCATAATCCTATGGCGGCTATTCTTCAAACCCACTCGTCTAGACAACAAGATTGAAACCCAGGCAGATCGGTAGTAGTTCTTTATAATCTGAAACTGCTTCCAGCTTTCCCTCGCACCGCTCAATTTTGCTACAGCAGAAGCATTCCTATGCCTTTGTTACCGCGTCTGAAGAACAACACGTACATTTTCACCTAGAAAAAATAACGAGAAATTTGAATTTTTACAAATGAAGGGAACATTAGTAAACAGAAAAATCACCACTCCCACATACCAGCTTATTTCAGCTAAACGATCTCGAAGCAATTGTGTTTTCCCTCTTGAGCTTTGTCCCGTCGATATGTGGCTGCTTTTTCCTCAGTATCTACGAGTCTAAATCTTCATAATCACAGGTAAGTGACTCAGAATGTTTTTCAAAGTCAAACGATAGCTCCGAAGTCGAGAAATCATGATCAATCGAAGACGAAGCTTCGCTTTCAGACATATTTTCCATTCTTTACTCAAGTAGCAGCGAGCGATATGTTGAGTAAGTGACGTCATAAGTCTTCGCTCCAGGCTTCCTCGAATAAGTATGCATGCGACATACCAAAAATGGTGGATGCTATGAAAAACAAGTATTTCGACGTAATAACATTGAAATGTTGGTGAAAGTAAGTTAAATTCATTATGTGAAAAGCGTATACAACATTTTGGCCGCGTTTCCTCGAGGATTTGAGACTTTTTGAAAAATCGTTTTTTTTCGTCAGAGTACCCCTTTAAGTTTATAAATTTCAACCTGTGACAGCGGCTTAAAACTGACATCAGATGACAGCATGTTCACAAGATTATCTGAATAACCCCTGAGGCGTATTCTTTGTTTGAATTGTGGGTTGTTGTCTTCAAATTCTGGTAAAGTCTTAGTTCTGATAACCCCTCAGATTTAGCCTTTGAAGAAGCCTTTCCTGACCCCTAGAGGGTGAAAGGAGGTAAAGTGCGTGAACCATTCTCGTCCCCATAGCCCTCCGTTGTTTTGGTCACGTGATCGGCGAAACGAAAGGCTTTAGTCGCAGCCAATACCGGATGTCCGTAAAAGTCGGACATCCGGCAGGGCATGCGCACTTCTTTCAAGTTTCAATGATAGTGAGGGGAGAGAAGATATTGGTATAATGGTTGCTTCCTCAGTCGATCATTTCGAAGAAGCGATGAAAAGGTTTTGATTGCCCTTGTCGGTTACCAAGCAACAAAACAGGATTGAAACAATCGAGAATGACCTCGTTGCAGGCGATGCAATAGGGAACTTACGCAACGACAATGGCGACGGCAACGAAAAGGTCACAAATTTGCAGATTTAGTGGACAAAAACAACAGCTTTTCAAGCCCTTTAATCACGAAGTGATTAAAATAGCGCGGATTTATATTGTGAGATGATGTTCTCCTTATCGTCGCCGTCGTCGTTGCTTAAGTTCTCTATTGATTTCGCGGAAACTTGTACGCCTTTTTCGGCGTAGTCGCCATATTTCAGGAGTTTTTATTTAATCTTTTGAAAAGCGCGCCACCAAGGGCTTGCCACGTCCC
This sequence comes from Montipora foliosa, assembly GCF_036669935.1. Taxonomy (NCBI): domain Eukaryota; kingdom Metazoa; phylum Cnidaria; class Anthozoa; order Scleractinia; family Acroporidae; genus Montipora; species Montipora foliosa. The sequence goes on along the minus strand of NC_090870.1, from coordinate 1,252,557 downwards.
ATTTGTTCCCGCCAAATTGGCCGGAAGTAAAACGTACAATTTTTAAACAGCCAATGAAAATATTCGATTTTTTTAGGCCCGACCAGAGCCTTTCGTTTCGCCGAACACATGACCAAAAGAAACGGAGGGCTCTGGGGACAACAATGTGTGTGAACTGGAAGTTTCTGTCGGTTTAAAATGCGTGCGCACACAAAGAATGACGTAACAGGTCTCTAAGATCTGAATCTCAGCCGTAAATTTTATAATCGGACAATAGCTATTTGCTAGCTCTCTGAAATTGTTTAGTTCTTCTTTGGTTATACTCCATAGAGGAAAGATGAAGTTGCTTTTATGGACTTGGTTTGATGACAGACATGAAATTGTTGGCAAAGGATACTGCTATTTCGTGCGTTTGAAAGCAGTTTTTCCCGTTAAACAATAAATAATTTTCTTTCACGATAAGGCTCAACAAATCTTTGAGGAACTGAGTCGGTATCGAAAGATTATGTTTACGGAATGTCTCGTATATCCCATATGATTTGGAGGAGCAGGCGATTATTACGCCCAGCGGTGACGACGGCAATTAGACACACAGTAGAAGACCGAAAACCTCATTTTTAATTAATGCACAAACTATAGCACTAATTGAGTTATTCAAATATGGGCAAAATTATATCGTTTTACTAATAGTTACAGCCAAATTTAATAAATTTCGTGTTATAAACGTCATTTCGAAAAATTAACCATTAGCCGTCAAGCGTCAAAAAGGGTTATTTTTAACCGTCAAAGGGGACACCCCCCCCCCCTATCCCATTGAGGACCCTCCTTTACTTATGAACGAAACTAATTTTCATAGCAAAAACTTTGCACTTATCCTTGCTTTGGAGAGGAGGCAGACGTGATCTTGGAAATATCTTATGACAATAGGTTATCTCATAATTTTCATACTATTGTTAATGAGTAATCACCCAATCTCGTACTCAGAGTTCTCGGGCTTTTTGGTCAACGTGTGAGCGTCCAGAGAGAAGCTGGGATAATGGACTTCAACAATTTTTTCGATTGGTCGCGTGCATAACAATGGCAGTCCAACGGGAAGTCAGTAAGTAATATAAAGAAGTACCACACCGGTAACCCCAGAATTTGGACGGAGATTCCAAATCGAAAACTGATTTCTGTGCTTTTTGCTTTTTCTACCGTCGCTGTTTTCCCCTAACTTAAATCACCTCAGAAATATACAGGGTGTTTCAAAAGTTCGTTCCCGTTAAAAATTGCATTTTGTTTCAAGACTTTAATTTATCTTTAGGCAAATTGAAATAATTTTTCGAAGCAACTTCAATCGGACATTTGAATAAATGACAATACCTTTGAAGTTTCGCACCCAATGTGCAAGGGCACATGTCTCGCAATATTTTTTCCGCACATTGTCTGTTTATGTATTTATAGCCTTTTTTTTTTGTTTTGTTTTGTTTGTTTTTTTTATTTATTTTTTATTTTCTCTGCTCTTTCACGAAAATCACAGTCACTGTCAGGCAGTCACTGTTTGTGCCAGAGCTCAGCCAGCTGTTTTACGATCATCTGACCATTCAGTCAGAGAAATTTCCAAATTGTTTAAAAAGGCCGAACACTGGGTCAGGAACAAGTGTAGCAGACGGCCGTCTATTTTCACAAACTATGCGCAAATAGAATCACGAGAGCTAAGTATGAACGTAATAATTCAACAAGAAAGATTGCTAAAAAACTTCAACATCACAATATCAACGTTTACAGCACAAGGGTGTGGCGATTGACTAACAAAGAG
>NC_090870.1:1235780-1245780 GCF_036669935.1 Montipora foliosa | reverse complement strand
ACGAGGATAAAAAGGGTCCTCCCATCAACAAACAGTTGGCCGAAATGGCCAACAAACGTTAGGGCAAGAAGCTTGAACAGGGAAAAAATGTCGAACCTCTTGACCAAATATCACCCCCCGGAAAACTGCGTGGATATAACAGTGACTCGTGTCAATTCAGAAATTTGGCAGTCACTAAACTCCTTCAGGAAGAAAGCCGACCTTCGGCTCGCCAATTTGCAACAGGCTTTCCAGAAGGCAACGTTTGCAACCCTATAGCTAACGAATGCCGATAAATTGCTCCGCATTACTGATTTAAGCGGTCCTTCCAAAAAGGAACTGCTAACGAGCAGTATCGATATTGTGGCCTTGCTAGGGCATGCCGCAAGTGAGATATCTCTTTTGCGGCGGGAACAAATAAAACCCACCTTAAAGCCTGAGTTCCATGCCCTCTGCTCCTCGGAGACGAAGGCCTCTGCAAAGTTTTTTTTTGGGGAGGACCTCGCCAAACAAGTACGCGATGTGAAAGAAACCCATCGCATTGGAAACACGGTCGGTTTCTTCTAACGGCCACAGCCGTGGATATCGCCGTGACTCATGGTCCGCAAAAAGGGAAAACCACAACAAGAGCGGCTCCCACTCAAGACCGCCTTTTTTGGGGAAGGGCACGGGACCGAACAGTCGCCAGAAAGTACCCTATCAGAAAAGCGGCAACCCTGCAGGGAAGAAATAATGCGCTCCCTCGAGCAAATCAAATTATCGGTGAGTGATTTTCCCAGCTTCATTACTTTTTCTCTTCGTGGTTATCTTCAAGCTCGTTGCGACAATCTTCGGACCGGATGTGTTTCGCATTCCTCTGACGCCTGGAGTCGGCTGACATCCGATAAAGAGATTTTATCTACTGTTTCTGGCATGGCAATAGAATTCGATAGCCCTCCTTGTCAACACTACCTTCCCCAATCTGTCAGATCAGATTTTGATGCACAGGTAATAGATTTGGAAATAGCAACACTATTATCCAAACGTGTCATCGAGCCTACTGGGCATAGCCACGGAGAGATAATTTCCGACATCCTTCTGATAAACAAAAACGATGGTAGCTATCGGATGATATTAAACCTAAAGAAACTCAATCAATACACCAGCAAAATGCATTTTAAGATGGACACCCTAAACACAGTCATCAAGCTCATTGAAAAAGATTGTTACGTGGCCTCCATCGACCTTAAGGATGCCTATTATTCTGTGTCGATAAGACCTGCGGACAGGAAATATCTCCGCTTTATGTGGCGGGGTACACCTTTCCAGTTCACTTGTTTGCCTAATAGCCTTTCCTATGCCCCTAGGAAATTTACTAAACTTCTGAAACCTGCTCTTTCTACCCTTCACCTAAGAGGCCATGTGTTAAGCGCATATCTTGATGACATGTATTTACAGGGGAAAACATACCAAGAGTGTGTAGGCAATGTTATTGATCCGGTCCGAGTGGTTGATACTTTGGGGTTTGTCGCGCACCCTGCGAAATCCACCTTCATCCCTTCGCAACGGCTCGAATTTTTGGGTTTCATACTGAACTCTGTCGAGATGACAATAAGGTTGACCCCAGAAAAAGCTACCGGCCTACAAACAGTCCGTAACATCTGGCTTGCCGACCCCTCCCCTACTATCAGGGACTTAGCATGCGTAATTGGAAAGATAGTGTCATGTTTTCCCGCGGTTTGCTGTGGGCCCTTGTACTATCGGTCCCTTGAACGCGACAAATTAAGTGCCTTACATGCCAATCAGTGGAATTTTGATAAAGAAGTCACGCTCTCGCCCCAGGCTGTCGAGGAACTTAAATGGTGGGCGAATAACGTGATCGATTCCTATAATCTCTTAACACGGGAAGGTCCAAATCACACGCTCACTACAGACGCCTCTATGGACGGCTGGGGAACAGTGTTCGGAACTCGCTCCACTGGCGGCCTATGGGCCGCACAGGAGGCTAGAAATCACATCAATTATCTTGAACTTTTGGCAGTTTTTCTCGGGTTACAGGCTTTTTGTCACTCCCTTCGCAATACACACATCCGATTGATGATAGACAATACTACCGCTGTAGCTGTGATAAATCATATGGGAACGTGTCATTCAGATATTTTGAACACGCTATCTAAACAAATGTGGTTATGGTGCCTCTCACGTAACATTTGGATTAGTGCAGCTCACATAGCAGGGAAATCCAACCAGCTGGCTGATCTAGAATCGCGCCAAAATAAAACGGATACCGAGTGGATGCTTACTAAGAACTCCCTTTCACGCGCCTTAACGCAGTTGAATTTCCCCCCGGAAATTGATCTTTTCGCTTCGAGGCTGAACGCTCAGTTCACCCGATATGTTGCATACCGGCCTGACCCAGTGCAGTCGCCATTGACGCTTTTTCCCTTGACTGGTCCACTCTAAATTTCTACGCCTTTCCTCCTTTCAGCGTGATTCAAGCTGTTTTAAAGAAAATCAGGGACGACAAAGCGACGGGGGTATGTGTGTTGCCCAATTGGCCCACGCAAGCATGGTTCCCTCTGGCGATGAAAATGGCAACTTGCGAGAATGTACACCTCCGGGCAGACAAATATCTCCTGCACCTCCCAAGCCGTCCCAATGTGACCCACCCACTCCACAAGCAACTCTCCCCCCTGGTTTGTCTCTTATCAGGCAAACCCTAACAGGTCACGGCATCTCTACAAAGGCCAAGGACATCATAATGGCTTCCTGGCGTACAGGAACTACTAAACAGTATGAGGTCTACCTAAAACGGTGGGAACAGTTCCGCCAGTCACAGGGAATCAATCGATTCGACGCTAGTGCGGAGAATGGCATTGATTTTCTGGCAACCTTGTTCACCTCTGGTTTAGGTTACAGTGCAATAAACACTGCTCGATCAGCACTGTCTTCTGTCCTAATTCTCCCCAACAACATAACCTTTGGAGCACATCCACTAGTGGCTCGGTTCCTAAAAGGCGTTTTTGAACTTAAGCCTTCTTTGCCAAGATATAGCTCCATCTGGGACGTCAGCATAGTCCTTCAACATCTCAGATCCTGGGGACCCCCAACACAATTAGACCTGAAGTCCCTCACTAAGAAGACAACTATGCTTCTTTGTTTATTAACGGGCCAGCGATGTCAGACCATCACGAAGCTGGATGCCGCCCTTATGCAAGAACTTCCAGGGAAGATCGTGTTTACTATTGGCGACAAACTCAAAACCACCAGACCAGGGAAGCACCTCGCACCCATAGAACTACTGGCATACCCGAGAGACGAGTCGATTTGCGTAGTGTCCCACTTGAAGCAATGCATAGCGTGTACAAAATCAATTCGAGCGACGCACGATACCCAGCTACTTATCAGCTATGCAAAGCCGCACAAGCCAGTCTCCAACTCCACCGTAGGGAAATGGGCCAAAAGTGTTTTAAAGGACTCAGGAATTGATACAGGAACATTCTCCGGCAACAGCGCTAGACCAGCCTCTACCTCGTACGGTGCCCTGACTGGCCTAACTCTAGCAGAAATCCTCAAAGCAGGAGGTTGGACCAATGCCCAAACTTTTGCCAAGCATTACCACAAACCAATTGAAGTGAACTTTGGAGCCAGCATTCTAAGCCATTTCCAGAACATTTCCGAATAGGAAGAATTTTCTCTTATTATTATATTCAGTGTATTATTGCTCGCTATCATCTCGCTGTCACGCAACATTGGGTTGCGGTTTTCGGTGGCAGATCATTTGATAGTTACGTTGTACTTACTATGATATTAAACTACTATATATGTTGGGTTTATCTCCCTCTGTGTTCCTTATTGCTGCGGTTACCTCGCGTGACCAGCTCTTTCAAGTCTCCTGTAGCTCCGCAGTGACTAGGACTGGTGACGAGGTAGAATTCTAAAATTAAACGAGACTTACCTTAAGTCGATGTTTGATTGGAATTCTATCTTGTCGCCAGTCAGGAACGGAGGAGCTACATGCCCTCCCTTTGTAGGGTATGTCCCACCCAAACTCCTTCGTTCCTCGCCCTCTGTTCACGCTCGGGGTTTTTTCAAGATTGACTAGCTAGCATGCGCATGCTTCTCATGTAACTCCTCCGTTCCTGACTGGCGACGAGATAGAATTCCAATCAAACATCGACTTAAGGTAAGTCTCGTTTAATTTTAGAATTATCTGTCTGATCAAAATAATCCTCCACTAAATCGTTGTGTTTGGTACTGTAATATATGTAGCTTGCTGGAGATGTGATACCCTTGTTTGTTTGAAATTTGTCGGTACCTGGCCGCAAACAAATTCACAGAAGTAAGCTTCCGGCGCAGAACCAAGATATGATGTAAGAGTAAGATTGCGCGACGCATGATCTGGCCAAAGGTCAATAGATACAATCCATTTTTGGGTGTAAGGTGTAAGCCTAAAATGCGTGCTAGAAATACTAGTTCTCAATCTACCTTTTGATGCGAAAAATTTTCCTTTCATGCATTGATATCGAGTCGCTAGTTGTTAACATTTCATTGCATGGCATCTTGCGGCTATTCACTCCTCCTTGGGGGACCCTGCGGCCCCAAGTTCATTTAACCCCGCGAATGCGGAATGTGTTGCAATCGGCGAGTGTAGCAAAGATGTTTACAATCACCTCGTGTATTGCAAAATCAGCGACGACATTGCAATGGACAGTGAATCAAAGGTAAGGTAGGTGGTTACCTTTTGGATATTACAAATCCTCGAAAACCATTTTTTCTTTACACATTTTTAAAAATTCAATCGGCATTTTTATTTCATGCATTTTGAGACAGAAGAGTCTCATTTAAAAATAACAGTGTGCCCACGACATCGAGATTTGTTTTGGTGGAGGTGCAATAAGTTGCGGTGTTCGATCCCCACTTCTGCGGGGATCGATGTCCACAGGGGAAAATTCTAGCCGCAAAGGTTCAATATGGATTGAAAAAGGCGCATTCAGCCTGTTATGAGCGCCACGAATATGCTTGTACCAGTAGGCTCGCGTAAGTATAAACATTGTTGTTATATTCTGGGTAAATTTGTATAAATTATTTTCGTTCATGATAAATTAACCGCAATTTGTTTACGCGGTTACTCTAGGGTGCATAGTTTTACTAGCTTTCATGTGCATGCGGGAGAGGCTTGGGGGTAACGCATTGACGGTGAAAATTGGCAGAGAACACCACTGCTCAAACGTAATTTCCTAACAGAAAACCGTTGGCGCCTTAAAATATGATTTTTTGAGTCAAATCGTTTATTTACTTAGTGCTTTAAACACACGAGTGCACGAGCGCGAATCGCCAAAAAACATGTCCTCATTTCCCTGGCCAACCTGCCACGCCTAAAGCCTTGAGCGCGCTCGTAAAAACCCATCTTACGCGGGAAAAAACGTTTGTGAAAAGACTAAGTCTTGTTGAGAAAAAATGTTAATTATTAAGTAGGCTCGGTGCAGTTTCGTTAAAATAGTTTTGGTGTTGTAAAACCTCACAAGCTACCCCTCAGTAGACATTGACACGTTGTGAATTAGAAATGATCAATCCTTTCTTATGTTCTTCCGGTTTCCTAATTTTCATGAATTACACACATACATACACACATACACACACACACACACACATACATACATACATACATACATACATACATACATACATACATACATACATACATACATACATACATACATACATACATACATACATACATACATACATACATACATACATACATACATACATACATACATACATACATACATACATACATACTTGACCGCTCCCCATAGGGGCTTTTCAGGGCCAAGGAAACAATCAACGAAACAACAGAACACAACAACAACAACTGTTAAGAATCCCAACTGGCCGAAGGCAAACCAGTTGGCTATTTACAAGTGCAGCTGGGAAGTTGAACCAGGGACTACCAGGAACAAATTCAGCGAGTGGTCAGAGCGGGTCTTGAACCCGGAATCTCCAGATCTCAAGGCAAGCGCCCTAACCACTGGGCCACACTGCCTCCTGTGACATGGATAAAAACCCTTTTGGAAAGGAACAAGGGAGCGACAGCGAAAATCGCCGCGTGGCGTGGAAACGTGACTAGCGTGTCGAGCCGGCTCACTACACTAGCCACTCGACACGCAAGTCATGATTTTCGTGGTCGCTCGCTTGTTCGTTTTCCTTGGTATTCAACTATTCCTGAGCGGAAAGAGAGACTGCTCGTAGACTAAGGTGTTCAAATTTGACGGATACTGATCACGCAAACAAAGAATGTTTGTTTCCAAAATGGTTTTTATCCATGTAATAATTCATGAAAATTAGGAAACCGGAAGAACATAATAATAGACCAATCGTCTCTTATTCACAGCGTGTCAATGTGTACGGAAAGGTTTTACAACGCCAAAACTATTTTAACGAAACCCCAGAGAGCATACTGGATAATTAACATTTTTTCTCAACAAGACTTGGTCTTTTCACACACGTTTCTTCCCGCGTAAGATGGGTCACAGTTTTTACGAGCGCGCACAAGGCTTTAGGGGTGACAGGGTGGCCGGGGTCCGGGCCAACTTTCTCCGTCCATGCGTCACCCCCGAGCTTCTCCCGCATGCACATGAGAGCTAATAAAACTACGCACCGTACAGGAACCGCGTAAACAAATTGCGGTTAATTTATCAGGAACGAAAATAATTTATACAAATTTACCCAGAATATAACAACAATGTTTAATTCTTACGCGAGCCTACTGGTACAAGCATATTCGTGGCGCCCATAACATAGGCTGAATGCGCCTTTTTCAATCCATATTGAACCTTTGGGGCTGAGGATTTTCCCCTGTGGGCATCGATCCCCGCAGAAGTGGGGATCAAACACCGCCACTCATTGCACCTTCACCTAGTCCCAAACAAATCTTGATGTCGTGGAGGCACTGATATTTTTAAATGAGACTCTTCTGTCTCAAAATGCCTGAAATAAAAATGCCGATTAAATTTCTAAAAATGTCTAAAGAAAAAATCGTTTTCGAGGATTTGTAATATCCAAAAGGAAACCACCTACCTTAGCTTTGATTCACTGTGCACTGCAATGTCGTCGCTGATTTTGCAATACACGATGTGATTGTAGACATCTTTGCTACACTCGCTGATTGCAACACATTCCGCATTCGTGGGGTTAAATAAACTGGGGCCGCAGGGTCCACCAACGAGGAGTGAATAGCCGCAAGATGCTATGCAATGAAATGTTAACAACTAGCGACTCGATACCAATGCATGAAAGGTTTTTTTTCATCAAAAGTTAGATTGTTGAGAACTAGTATTTCTAGCTCTCAATTTTTCCTTGACAAGTTTGCCTTGACAAGGAAAATTGACAAGTTTGCCTTGACAAGGAAAAATTGCTCGTGTAGATGGGGAATAGTGGACAAATTTTCCTTGTCAAGGAAAATCTGACGTGCTAGCTTTTCCTTGACAAGTCAGAAATTTGCTCGTGTAGACGGACAACAAGGTAAATGTGACAAGGATATTATTGATTTGCAGCACTTGTCAAGGAAAACTTGTCATATTTTTCATTTACAGTACCAAGGAAAACTTGTCAAGGGAAAAATTGTCAAGGAAAACTTGCTAGTGTGTACAGTCGGCACGTTTTCCTTGACAAGTGGTCTTGTCAAGGAAAAATTGCTCGTGTAAATGGGGCTTTAGGCTTACACCTCAAAACGCTAACACCCAAAAAAGAATTATTGCTATTGACCTTTGGCCAGATCATGCGTGACGCAATCTTGCTCTTACATCATATCCTGGTTCTGTGCCGGAATGTCACTTCTGTGAATTTGTCTGCGGCCAGGTACCGACAAATTTCGAGCAAACAAGGGTATCACATGTCCAGCAAGCTACATATATTACCGAATCAAACACAACGATTTAGTGGAGGATTATTTTGATAGGACAGATAATGGATAATTTTTAGAAACACGGTAAAGTTCAGGTTACGTTGCGGTTTCGATCGAGTCCATACTGAAAGAAGGGCGGTGTGTGTTGATCGAAGTTCAAAAGCATCAACACTATATCAAATTATTCTGCAAGCCCCTTGAGTAATTTTGCGAAGGTTTTCTTCAATATTTCTCTCCATGAAAACGGTTACAATTTGCTTTACGTAGCCAGCCGGCGGTTTGTGTCACAAATTCAGTCGGAGATTCTTGTGAACTACTCTTCACATTTTAATCTCTCGACGGGATAATTTTTCGTTGCCGCCAGAAATATTTTAACACAGTACTGTACAAAGGTTGTTCTTCAAAGCTTTTGTTATGTCATGTCTAAACTCGACGTACCAATTGGGTTTCTGTAGTGTGGAAGTTGGGTGAAATTTGCGATTTTTTGAAATGCCTGAAACTGGTTTTCTTCTAAAAGCCAAAACATTCTCATTTCAGCAGCTTATCCAAATTTTATTACTGTGCTATAAAGAGGTAAAGTTTGTTTATAATGTGTTTGTGTTTCATAAACAGACGACGCCGCGTCTTACCGTACGAGTGAGTTAAAAATGTGTTATTTTCCGCCAATTTTCCCATTCGAAGGAGGCCAACATGCCGTGTTTTCACACTTTCTGCAATTTCGCAAAATTTAAAAAGCTGTTGAAACTTTTAATGATATTTTTGAAAATACTTCACCATAGAGGTTACTTGGGCAAAATATGAAGGAACTCGAAATTTCATGACTGACGCCCAATTCTCCATAATTTCAGACATCGGCTCTTAAGAAAATAATGTCATGCTTACATCCACCATATATACTAACAGTGATTTTGCCTGTCCGCCTCATTTCTTTCTTTTTTCGTGCCAGCTTTGTGTTATTTGAATTTTCCTATTAGCATTATATTGGAAGTATCCATTCGTTTTTTGTTGTTGTTGTTGTTTTTTTTGTTGTTGTTGTTTGCTTTGTTTTGTTTTGTTTTCTTTTCTTTTTCAAATAATTGGTGTCAATTCATGGATTTAGTAAAACCCGCGCCACTTGGAAAATAATTGATCTTTCGCAACATATGAAAACGGCCTTGAGTACAGAGTGTACTAGTCCCTGTGGTATGGGGACACCCGAGCTACACAGCCTTATTGAAGTTAGCTGAGCATTGGAGAGAGGCATTGAAGAAGAGAGATAATGCTTCTCTGGTGACAGCAAATCTGAGTAAGGTATTGAGATCTTCTGGGATGTTTACTGGAAGTTATTCGTTTATACCTCAACGTTTGCGAACGAGATAAAGTGGAGAACTTACAGGCTTAGTCACTACTACCGCGCTATGAATGACGGAGACGTTGGTGGTTGACTAGTCACTTCACAAATTCACGCTTTCCGTAAGTTCGGACAATATACATCTTCTTGATGAACTTAAGAACGTTCGACTAGAGCGTCCGCGTAAGCCACAGACACAAGACTTAAGCTGCTCGTGTCAGCTCATGAATGAAACTAACATGCTCCCCACGCATTAAATTCGATGAGGAATGGCCAAATTGAATAGTTTTAGCAATTTTCTTATCAGTGATATTGCACTGAAACTATATAATATATAAATCTTATCTCATTTAAAACATTTCATCCTCGAGGCAGGAGACAAGTTTGAAAGCGCCCGATACACATTACCTCGACTACAGCCAGTCATTGAGTAACGCCATTTAATCACCAAAGTACAAGTGTAACCGTAATGAAATATCCCGATGGGCCAAACCTTGGGTCATTACCAGTGAATAAATGGAAAGACTGAAATAAAGTAATTTAAGTTTTGGTCAGAATTTGATACAACACGAGAAGTAATTCCTAGCAAACTTGGCTCATGTTTATGGAAATTCATCCAGGCTACATATTAGGTAGTCCATATCGAGACCAACCTTTTAAACTTCTAGCAACTTTTGGCGATGCTTTTCAACGCATTTCCGACTGACAATTATTGAGAAGAGTCCGTCTACGTATAATTCATGATCACAGCCAGACTGTTTGTAGCCACGCGATTCCTTTAATTGTTATTGTTATTATCATCA
>NC_090870.1:1205780-1228280 GCF_036669935.1 Montipora foliosa | reverse complement strand
ATATGATAGGAGGTGTTTTGAAAAGGTTTTTCAGCATTGGCTGATTTTGTATTAAACTCCATTCTTAGGTAAAAGATCATGACAGACCTGCTCTGACTTCCTTACGTGTCTTTGAGGTTGCGACGCTGTAATATGTGCCTTCAAAGTTTTTCTCTAATGAGCATGTCTTTTAGTGATTTACCTCTTCTGTATGATATGATAGGAGGTGTTTTGAAAATGTTTTTCAGCATTGGCTGATTTTGTATTAAACTCCATTCTTGCATCAAGAGTTGTTTAAGGTTTTTTACTGCTGGATGATATGTTGTGACAAAAGGCATTATTCTCGCGTGAGTCTTTTATGTTTGTTTTCTTAATGCCGAACGCCTTTCGGAAAACTTTACTTCAGACAGTGTGCCATCTATTAGGTTTTTAGGATAGCCGCGAGCTTCAAGTCACGTTTTAAAATTCGAGATGGCCTCCTGGAATTTTGTTTCCGAGGAGTTTGTAGGTAAGAGTCTGATAGCTTCACCCATTATGAAACGAGAGATTTCAGCTGTGAATTCAGGGGCACCCAACGAATCTGTTCCTCACATTATCTGTTCCCCAGAGGAATCTTGCTGGCTGGCAAAAATACAGGTGTTTCGATGAGCTGGCTGGGAAATTTTGTTATTGATAGAGGTTTTGCCTGGGAATTACTGACTTTTTCTAGCATTTCAACCCGAGCTGGCTGTAGAAACTCTGAAGATTAAGGACGACTAAAAAAAAAAAAAAGGAAAAAAGGACCCCTTCCCTCTCCCAGAGAATAGTCACAAACATACGACGGCTGGTCAGAGTGATTGCGCTTTTGGAAAAAACCTGTTTTGTCCGGTTTTGTCGCTTTTGTTCGGTCGTTTTGGATCGAGGGATTTGGAAGGGCGCGGAATTCCTGGGTGGGAAATAAATTTGATCAGCTGGCTGGGAAACCAACCAATTTTATATCGCTGGCTGTGTGGCTCTTGTGTGTCTTGCTGGGAAAAAGGAACAGATAATGTTTTCCCAGCAACACTGAAAAACACCTGAAAATGCCTTAATAACATTTATTTTCATTAACTGGGGTATAATAATACATTTTACAACAAATTGGTCGTTGGATGCCCCTATGAATTTTATCGTTGGATGATATGTGTTTGCTTGTGTTATAAATATATCTAGGTTCTCTTTTTTTGTGTCCCAAAGCGAGAAAACGTCATCGATATAACGTTTCCATGCTATAGGCTTTATCCTACTTTGGTTCAGTAGGTTGGTTTCGATTTCGGCCATGAATATGTTGGGGAAAGCGACCGCCATTTTTGTTCCCATAGCCGTCCCATGAGTGTTGAACTTAAAAGAATTTTGTTTAAGTATGAGGCTTAGCATTTCTTTAAAATAGTGAGATGGTATAGGAGGATTATTGTTGTAAAAATTCTCATATGCACTGCATACTGTTTGAATTCCCTCCTGTTGTGGGATGTTCGTGTACAAGCTTGTGACATCCATAGATACCAAAATATTATCCTGTGGAATCATTGTTTCCTCAACGAAATTTATGAAATCAGTTGTGCCTTTGATATACGATTTTTGTCGCATGGCAATAGGCTGTAATAGGTGATCCACAAATGATGATATTCTTCCGGTTGGCCCATCACAACCTGAGATAATCGGTCTTCCGACTGGTTTTGGTTTGTGGATTTTTGTTAAGGTGTAAAAGATAGGTATCCTTGATGGATTGGGAGCTTGTGAAAGCCATTTGTCATGTCATCGATATATTTGCCATTGTGGAGCTGAGAAATGAGCTCTTTTGCTTTTTGCAGTGTTTCCGCGACCATTGGCTTTTCAAGAGGCAGATAGTGGTCCCTGTTGTTAAGTTGGATCAGGCCTTCTTGAAGTTTGAGGATCACTGTTGTGTTCCCTTTATCGGCTTTTTTTAGGTTTATAGCCGTGTTTTGTTTCAACTCTGTCACTGCTATATGTTCCTTGCGTGACAAATTGTATTTTGGCTTTTGCATTGTTATTTCAGCAAGTCTAACTTTGACGTTTTCCAAGTAGCTTTCAAGGGCAACAGAGGGTTGTACTGGTGGAACCCAGTTCGATTTTACATGGAATGGATGTTTTCCCTTGTCGTTTCCGTGAAATATGTATTGGAGACGCATTTCTCCCGCAAAATGTTCGAAATCAGGCAACAAGTGTCGTTTGATTTCGTTTTCGTTAGTCACGGGTGTCGAGATAAATCGAAGCCCTTTTGACGGTACGCTTACTTGGCTGTCAGTTAGTCTATGACCTGAGAGATTTTTAAGAAATTTCTCTTTTGTCTCCCTTTCTTTGTTATATCTCTTTTGTTTGGCGGTTTTTCTTCGCCTTATGCGTTTGCCATTTTTTGATAGTCTTGCAACTGATCTCGTACTTGTGGTTTTTGTGGTTGTTTGTTCAGAGACCACACTGTTATAGCTTTCAACATTTTTATTGTTGTTTAGCAAATGTGTACATAACATCTCTTTTATATCGAAAAGTTGCTTTTCTAGGTTGTTTATCCTCTTTACATCATTGTTGACATTGTCTGCTATGTTCGCCGAGGGCGATTGTGACTCATTTCTAGAGGAAATGAACCTCTTGTTTCGGTGTTTCGGCATATTGTTTTATGGCGCCTATTTCTTTTTGAAACATGCCATCGGGCGTTATATTTGCCCGCGCTTTATACTGGAGTGACTTAGGACAAGTCTTTTGTTCTAAATGTTTCTTTAATTTGAGGATTGATTCCTCAGTTTTTCTTTTCTTGAATTCAACAGCGCTAGTTATGTCCTATCCTTTCCTTTTTGAGGTTTGCCGTAAGTTGGCACGACGATGTTACATGTTGATTATAAAAAGTATAACGATTTCTAATCAACTTTAAACATTTTTGTCTCCTGATTGCTTGACAAATCGAAAGAGTATATTTTGAAGTTTCAGTATCAATGTGCAACACTTGTCAGTTCAACGAAAAAAGTAAACTCATGTTTCCTCACGACATTAATGTGAAAAAAAAAACGTGTAGCACGCCCAAAGGGCATTAAATTAGAGCTTATCCTGACAAGCAACGCTCAAAGACGAGGAAAGTAGATTTTGGAAGTGGTTTTTCTTATTCTCATGATGGCCCTTACGCGTTATGCCTTTCCTAGTCTTTACTTTGACTACAACCAGACTAATAGTTCGCTTCAGTGATGTTTTACGCACAAAGCGTTTATAGCCAGTGTTACTAAATCGGTAACACAAGATATGTGGGTAATTTGTGCATAATCTTAGGGATACGAATATTGGTAGTTCACTTGGGTCCGGGAATCACTTTCAAAAGCTGTATGAATATTCGTGGTGGGCAGATATATACGAAGAAAAGTAGAATTTTAGGTCCGAAAATCAAACTCAAAAGTAATCGAAAGGTGTGTTGGGCTGAGATCGTCGGGGAAAAGTAGAATTTTGGATCCGAAAATCGGACTCAAATATTTAACAACATTCGTGTTGGGCTGAGAACGTAGAATGTTGACTCCGAAAATCGGAATCAAAAGTTATCAACTTCGTGTCGGGCTGAAAAAGTAGAGTCCAAACATTAAATCAAGGGTGGAATTTTAAATCCGAAAATCGGATTCAAAAGTACAAATAACAGCGCACGATTTCCTGTTACTGCAGCAATTTACATAACTTCAAATGATATTACTAGGTATTACAATGCCAAAATTCGGTTTCTTAGGCAAAACGACGAACAGGCTTCTGGTAGCGGAATAAAAAAGGGTTCCGCGGTTTATAGCGCTTTGGTGTTGTTTTATTTGAATGTTATGCTGGGCTCCGAGGGTTTCGTAGCTGTTCTCTATGTTTAAGATGACATTTAGACGCAGTCCGTAAAAAATTATAACCTTTTAGATGTCAAAAAAATTGTACTTTCCAATAGAAACATAATAAAGTGGTCAAGTTTTCAACTGTGTGTTCCTCAGTTATTGTAGAATACCCTCTATCGCCAGTATTCTGTCGGAAATGTGCTGTCTAACATGCTTATTTGCCCTTTTTTAACGGAATTTGCTTAATTGGAAAAGGACGATTTAGTTTGGAACGTCTTAAGTGCTTTTTAAATCCGTTTGCCCAACTGGTCTTTGATGTGCTTCGACAGTGACAAGAAAAAAATGCCCTTATGTGAGAATTACGTAATCGCAATGAGTTTGCGTAAAATTAGGGGCAAATTTCACTAGCTTGTGTTTTCAGATGTTTGTTTAATAAAAGCACCTAAACGTAATTTAGTGTTGGAGCGGATCGTGTTTGAAGTTCGTCCCTCCTTGGTTGCACTGCCGTATTTTGCCTATTCTTGCTACAAGCCAACCTGGTGTGTTTCAATGAAACACTTCAAAAAGTGAATGATGTCGTTTTCAGAGATAAAGTGGAATAAAGCAGATCCGTTAAACCTCAGTTTTGACCTTGAACTGACAAAGATTTTCTTTTTTTATTATGGCTTCCAATTTTAGCGTGATTCCTATTCGCTAGCTATTAACTCTGAAATGACTTTTTTCCTCTTCCATTCTCTCTCTGAGGGTGCGGTTTCTTTTAAAACTCATGCGGTTCAAGAAAAATTCATTGCCAAACTGATGAATGCCAAAGTAAATTTCACTCGAAAAACCGATATCATATGTACTCATCGCTTCGTGATTCATGGATATCGGCTTCTAGAGTAAAATTTACCGTGGAATTCACTAGTTAGGCAATGAATTTTTCTATAGAAGAAAGTAAAGAAAATGACTGAAGTAAGCAGCAACCGGAAACATCAAAACGCAGCCAATTCGAAACCTTTTATTTTCACTAACTTTACAGGCAGTAAGAATAGATAGCCAGGGAGCTCTGCTTTTAGGCTTAGCTAAATCTTTTTTTTTTCTTCTTTTTTCTTCTAAGCATCCCACCTGCATTACTTTTGGTGAGAAAAACTTTACTTATGTGAAAAGTTGAAGAAATTACATAAATAGGAATGCCACGTGTACACGTGTATATGCATTATTGATACTAACAGAGACGTTTATCTTTTTCTTTTTACATGTAATCTGATCCTTTACTCGGAATTTACCATTACTAAAAAGATTGTAAGTAGCAGTTATTTTCCTTTTTTTATTTTACTTTTTTTTCAAAAATTGCTGGCCAGTTTATGATGATCCCAGCAAAACTTTGGCACCTTAGTGGGCAGAATATTTTTTCCTTCTTATGGAGAGGAGGTGTGACTGCAGAGTGTAGCAGTCTCCCTAATTTGTTTAAGGAGGCAATCGTGTTGTACTGCCGTATTGAAATTTACTTGGGATTACAGAGAAGCATTAGACAAGAGAGAAATAGCTTCTGTGGTGGACGGCATTCGACTCCATCTGGCACCGTCCACCGGCAAAGGCATGAAACGTCTTGGGATCTTCCCTAGAATTAATCCGCTAGTACGTTATTATCGTTCATGAACAACGAATCGGGAAAAAAAAAACAAAACAAAACAAAACAAAATAATAATAAGAAGAAGAAGAACTAACGCCATGCATTTATATTTATTATTCGACACATTGTGACAATGTCTCAATATGGCCATAGCGCGCTCAATATTCGTCGTGCGTACTAAACAGATATCCTGCGATAAACGTAATTATCATTCGATGTATTTTGTCCTTCCTTTTCATTGGACGAGAGCACACCACGTGACCTTCAAATAACTGCCTACAAATAAGTGTTTTGCTACAGATAATATTCTGCTCATGCACAATTGAAATCCCGCTCTTGTGAGAAAATGGCAGATCGGTTCCCCGAGCTGTCAAAGAATGATTCGGCATCTTTAGTTGATCGAAAGAACAGTGAGAATACTAAAAAAGGAACAAAAGTTGCACTCGACGTATTTCGAGAGTATCTCAAGGAGAGAAAGGTAGACGAAGAGTCACTCCTGTCATCGACGCGAAGGACAAGTTGGCGAATGCATATGAACTGAATAGATTTTATGCTGAAGCCAGAAAAGAATGGCGAGCGTTACACCAAAGCTTCACTTGTCGGGATACGCTTTGAAAACTGTGAAATTCTTCAGCTTTGTTGATGCATAGTGTTATTGAACGTTTGAATGTAAGTACAATTTGAAGTCTACAAATATAATTGTAATGAGAAGGAAACCAATTGATTGGTGCCATTACTCGACTCTGCAAGGCAGCGCACGCTCACGGCTTTCCGGAAACAAAAACAAAAAACAAACTTAGTGATCGAATGATAAAACAATTATTGACCTCGGTTATCGCAAAATATCGTGATTTGTCAATGTCTTACAGATCATTTATTTGCCTCAGTGTTCGGCCTCGGCAAATAATTGCTCTGCTCGCCACTGACAAATCACGATATTTTGTTCAACCTCGTCCAATAATTGTTAATTATTTGTGTCGCAGAGAAAAATGGTAGTTAACGTTTTTCCAGCTTTGTTTCCAATAAACGAATAAAGGTAGAAAATTGTATTTGTCATCAATGTGTTGAATAATAAAACAATTATCCTGCTCAATCTTGCTCAATCTTGCGATATTCCGCAAGATTGAGCAGGACAATTGTTAAATATAACAAGATTTTTACCTGTCTTATTTGTTCCTTTTTTCATGCCATTTTCTGCTATGCTTGGGATTTACCATTACAAAAAGTTTGTAAGTAGCTATTATTTTCCTTTTATTATTATTATTATTATTATTATCTTTTTTTTATTTTATTTTTTTCAAATAATCGTTGTTAATTCATGGACGTAGCAAAAATTTCGGCTCTTTAGGCAGAATAATTTTTTCCTTCTTATGACAACGAACCTTGGCACAGAGTAGTGTGCTGGTCTCGTTTTTTTCTAATTGGGGAGACTCGGGTTGTGCGCCCCTTTTTAGAATTTCCGAGGATTGGAGAGGACAGCTGCCTCTGTTTATCTTTATTGTTTATTGTAGAATTTCATGATAATACAGTAAATGATCAAAATGCACTGCTCGAAGTTAGCAAAGGCTGGTTCAGGCGGGTAGTGTTACACCCATATCAAAGAGAGAACAAGTAGCGCAATCTACAGTATTCAGTTATGTTTTACAAAAAGTACATTATAGAACGTAGAGGTATACAAATCAAATCAATAACAAATCAATATCAAGACAGATAAATCAATATAGTCATTTTCTTCTGAAAGTATTTGGAGTATTATAGAATTTAATTTTAAATCTGTTTTTGGATAGATGACGGATTTCAGGATGTAAACTAATCCAAATTTTTACATAAGATAATAAGATCTGAGTATGCCATTTGGGTCTTCTGAGATGTTCGCTGGAATTGATCCCGTCATACCTCATAGTTTGCGAACAAGGAAAAAAGAAAGTAGAGAAATGTTATTGAAGCAGCCATACCTAGGCTTGTAGTGTATGCTTTCACAAGGTGACCAAAACGGTGGCTTAGTCAATACTACCCCACCACAAATTTCTCTAGGTCGCAGACTACCATCATGGTTGAAGGGGTAGTTTCTAAAGAAACTGTAGTGCTGCGTCGGTGGGGAAGTAGTATACAAAAATTTGGTTTTATCAACGGAGTTGATAATGTAAATTGGCCACCGTACAGAGATTCTAAAAGCTGACGTTTCGAGCGTTAGCCCTTCGTCAGAGCGAATCGAGGGATTATGGGTTACGTGTAGTTTTTATAGTAGAGTAGGAGCTACGCTATTGGTGGTAACATGGCAACGTGAAAAATAGGAATATATTAGTTAAATGAAAAGCGTTCGTTAATACCGTGAGGATTAAGGGTGCCGATTTGAAAGATGAATTTTTGTTCCAGATTCTTGCGGCTTTCCGTGGTACCTAGATGTAGGGAAAGGCCGCAGATAGCCATGTGTTTTTTGGAGTGGTTGTCTCACCAATGTATAATTTATTGCATAACGTGCAGGTTATGCAATAAATGACATTTGCGGAGGTACATGTGAAACGATCGGTGATCTTAACAGATCGCTTAGGTCCCGATATCTTGCTAGTGTTAACAATGAAAAGACAAGTTTTGCATCGTGAGCGCGCGCATTTGAAAGTGCCGGGTTGCTCGTTAGTTTTGAGCGCGCTTCTAACTAAAAAATTGCCTACGTTTTTGTCGCGTTTGAATGAAATAAGTGGAGGTTGCGAAAAGATTCTACCAGTCTCGGGATCATTTTGGAGTAATTTAAAATTACTAAGAATGATGCTTTTGACTGCGTGATTATGAGGATGGAAAGTGAGGGTGAATGGAATTCTGTCATTCTTATCTTTATCTTAGCTTTCCGTTTAGCCACTCTCATTTTCGCCAAAACTAGGTTTTGTAGTCACATCAACTTCATCGGCCGTTGCCTCAATTCTAAAGTCACTCCTAAAGGTTTTCGCTCGAACTTTCATCCGGCTACATTCTCTCACTCAAATCAGTATCTTCACCAAATTCGATGTGCGCAAAATTCTTTTTCACGTAATATTATGAGGATCACAATTAGAGCTATGTGCAAAAAACGAATCGCACTTGACAAACAAATTCTTCATTGTCGCTCCGAACTTTCCAAAATCTGTCCAGCAATTTTAGTACAATCGATATGCGCTAAAATCCGACAACTTAATTCTGGACTGTTTGACCATTTACACCAAACCAAGACTCTAAAACTTCAACAATTAATAGGTCCGCAAATTACCGACGACACTACATTGCATAGCCATAATACCGTAATTACAATTCCACAAAATCTTCCGCTTACTGACCCAGAGAAATCTGTTCTCAGTAAGGGCCTAAATTTTGTCCCTATTACCAAACGCACCAACGAATTTTCTATTAAGCAAGATGTCGAAAAATTCCTTCGCGGCGTTCAGTTAAAAGCCTTTTTTCACGACAAAGAGGATGATTCGGACACTTCTAATAAAGATATTTTTGAAACACTTCTAGTTCGCAAATCCAAATGGACTCCCCCAGAGGGACAATTTGCCTCTTTAGATTGTTTCACCAAAAAATGCCGTCACGACATTCACAAACTTAAATTCAATCGCAACACTAAATTTTCCAACCTTTCCTCGGAAGAGTGGGCGGCGCTTTAATCTTAGTAAACGCAACGACATAGTTGTCAAATCGGCCGACAAAGGCGGCGCGGTAGTTGTTTGGCGGTCCGACCTTTACCAAAAAGAAGCCTTGCGGCAACTTTCGGATACCTCGTTTTATGCCAAAATCCCTAAAGATCACACTTCCAAAAATCAAAAACTTGTCAAAGACACCATTCAAAATCTTATAGTTAATCAAGAATTACCGGACACTGCCACTAATCTCATCATCAACACCCCTAGAACTTCGTGCATTTACTTCTTGCCTAAAATTCACAAACCCAACAACCCAGGTCGCCCTATCGTTTCTGCCTGTAGTTGCCCCACCGAACTCATTTCTAGCTACTTAGACAGGATTATGACGCCTATCGTCAAATCTTTGCCATCATACATTAAAGACAGTACACACGCACTACAAATTTTCCGCGATTTCAATTTCTCCGGCCAAGACAAGCTTATTTTCACCATGGACATTACATCTCTATACACAGTCATTCCTAATAGCGAAGGTCTTCAAGCACTTAAACACTTTTTCGATCAACGCACTGTCAAAGAACCTAGCTCGGAAACGCTCCTCCGCCTTGCCGAACTAGTTTTAACGCTTAATTGTTTTTCATTCGCCGGCAACTATTACAAACAAATTAATGGTGTAGCGATGGGCACAAGAATGGGACCTAGCTATGCCAATCTTTTGTAGGCTATGTTGAACACCAATTTTTTAATCAGTACAACGGCCCCAAACCTGAACTCTACGGCCGTTACATCGACGACTGCATCGGCGCTATTTCATCCAGCAGAGAAGAACTCGATCAATTTATAACCTCCGTCAACTCTTTTCATCCGGCTCTTAAATATACCTGGGAAATTTCGGAAACTTCATTGGCTTTTCTAGATATCAAAGTTTCTATTAGAGGCAACGTGCTATGTACTAGTGTGCACTACAAACCTACTGATTCACACAGTTATTTGTTGTATTCATCGTCACATCCATCACATGTCAAAAACTCCATCCCTTATTCTCAATTTCTTAGACTTCGACGTCTATGTAGTGATGACTCCGATTTTTCCAGCAAATCAGAGGAGATGTACCAGTTCTTCGAAAAACGTGGCTATCCTGTCTCTGTGGTCAAAGCGGGCCATCATCGCGCTCAACAATTTGATCGACAGTCATCACTACAAACGTCACAAAAAGATAAGAATGACAGAATTCCATTCACCCTCACTTTCCATCCTCATAATCACGCAGTCAAAAGCATCATTCTTAGTAATTTTAAATTACTCCAAAATGATCCCGAGACTGGTAGAATCTTTTCGCAACCTCCACTTATTTCATTCAAACGCGACAAAAACGTAGGCAATTTTTTACTTAGAAGCGCGCTCAAAACTAACGAGCAACCCGGCACTTTCAAATGCGCGCGCTCACGATGCAAAACTTGTCTTTTCATTGTTAACACTAGCAAGATATCGGGACCTAAGCGATCTGTTAAGATCACCGATCGTTTCACATGTACCTCCGCAAATGTCATTTATTGCATAACCTGCACGTTATGCAATAAATTATACATTGGTGAGACAACCACTCCAAAAAACACATGGCTATCTGCGGCCTTTCCCTACATCTAGGTACCACGGAAAGCCGCAAGAATCTGGAACAAAAATTCATCTTTCAAATCGGCACCCTTAATCCTCACGGTATTAACGAACGCTTTTCATTTAACTAATATATTCCTATTTTTCACGTTGCCATGTTACCACCAATAGCGTAGCTCCTACTCTACTATAAAAACTACACGTAACCCATAATCCCTCGATTCGCTCTGACGAAGGGCTAACGCTCGAAACGTCAGCTTTTAGAATCTCTGTACAGTGGCCAATTTACATTATCAACTCCGTTGATAAAACCAAATTTTTGTATACCATCATGGTTGACAAGTCACTTACAACTTCAAGTTTCTCGTAAAGTTAGATCAACCTCATTCCCAGGAATTTGCTGCAGGCGATTCAAAATGGCGGATAAGGCGTGCATAGACTCAGTTGTAGTCCATGAAATACTTCGCTACGCTTGACCAGTGATCCATGAATAAATAAAGGAGCTCACTGCAAAAGTACTGCAAGGATCGAAATATAATTTAGTCAAATATTTGATAACAATTGGCTTTCGATATTATAAAATCCAGTCTGATATATAGTGAGGCAGTGAGGACAAAAACAGAGGAAAGTGGATGATATGTAAATATTTTTCACATTCTTTCCAACGTGTTTCTATTGTTTTTTTTCCTCACTGCCTCGCTATCCAGCTGAATATTTGATATTTCGAATTTGGCCTATTGTAACAATTATCACTATAGGCTGATGTAGTTTATCGGAAGAGGCAAGCCTTACGACATCCGCTCTCCTATAAATACATCATGGAAATTGCACATACAAAAATCCCGAACCAGGCAGAAACACAACCAAGGGACGTAACTCTCCCCAAAACTTAAAAGTAGCAAATTATTAAGCCTAGCAAATCATTAAGCATTGAAGGAAAACGGAGCACTTCGAGAAGCGGCGAAGGTACTTGGGTAAGCGAAATTAGATGACAGGATGTCGTTAGGGTGACCAGGTCGCCGAACAACGGCCAAACCATAAAATGAATTACCACCCTAGTTGTGCTCAGCGATGGCCGCCTCCGGGACTTCTAAAAGCCCTGAGGTGATCGAACATCCCGCGGGAATCTGTAAGGGGTTTTATCAAGTTGAGGTTTCCTTGAGACCCAGCTTAAAAGGATCATACACCGAAGAGCCAAGGGAAGGTCTACCCGAAACGTAACCACTCGTATCCTCAAAGGTGGTTTGAAAATGCGACTAAGAGACGTAGTGTGGAGGGTTGAAGATGTAGTCTCCAGAGACGAGAGGAGATCCTTAAGCCACAAAGCACTCGACGTATTTCGAGAGTATCTCAAGGAAAGAAAGGTAGACGAAGAGTCACTCCTGTCATCGACGCGAAGGACAAGTTGGCGAATGCATATGAACTGAATAGATTTTATGCTGAAGCCAGAAAAGAATGGCGAGCGTTACACCAAAGCTTCACTTGTCGGGATACGCTTTGAAAACTGTGAAATTCTTCAGCTTTGTTGATGCCTAGTGTTATTGAACGTTTGAATGTAAGTACAATTTGAAGTCTACAAATATAATTGTAATGAGAAGGAAACCAATTGATTGGTGCCATTACTCGACTCTGCAAGGCAGCGCACGCTCACGGCTTTCCGGAAACAAAAACAAAAAACAAACTTAGTGATCGAATGATAAAACAATTATTGACCTCGGTTATCGCAAAATATCGTGATTTGTCAATGTCTTACAGATCATTTATTTGCCTCAGTGTTAAGCCACAAAGTAAGGAAGAGGTCATTGTGACACATCATAGGCTCTACGGCAACTGCCAAAAGAAGATAAGGTAGGCCTACTGAACCAACCTCTCTCCAAACAAGTAAGGACCCGTTCCTAAAAGAGTCCATAATAGTAGAGCTTACAAAATCTTGAGAGTGCACACGCCGCCTGCCGCGAAGAAAGGAGGATCACGGCGGAGCACAACCTGAGGAGTGGCGTGAGCTATACTATTGGGAACAATGAGAGGGGATGGAATCGGGCCTGCAAAGCGCGGCCTTTACCTTGCCAAGTACACCACCGGATAGCATCTAGTGAAAGTGAAACATAGTATTGGTGGAAAACAAAAGACGCTTTTTGCATAATGAGGACAAACAATAAGAAAGTCGGCAGAAAAAAAGATATACTAATTAAACCTACACAAAAGGAAAAAAGCCAAACGCGAAGCAGCCCCGAAATACCCCTTCCAGGGACAGAGCATTTAAGGCTAATAGAAAAGCCTATCGGGAGCAAACCCGCGGCTAGCACGCTACAGCAAGCGAGCACATTAAACAACAAGTAAACGCAACAAATAACCCAAGTTAACAACAACCTCAGCGAAACAGTGTCACAGATGAAACGCTGTCTTGGAACTAACACATAAGCTCTGTAGTCAAGAAAGCTGTTCATCCATAGCTTTTCTCAGACAAAACCTACAATTCACCAAAAGCACACCAAAGCTAATACATACAGGACTCTTGCTCTACCACAAACCGAGTATGCGTCTACTATATGGAATCCTTTCACCCTAGAGTACCAAAGTAAAACTGAGATGGTAAAGAGAAGAGCAGCCCACTTTGTTTGTAACAACTACAGACGTGAAGCAAGTGTCACTACCATGCTTGATGAGCTTGGCTGGCGCAGTCTCAAGCAGCAAAGAGCAAACCAAATATTAAATATTTTATACAAAATTGTAAACAATCTAGTTGAAGTTGATCTTACTAAAGAACTCAAACCACTTACGAGACACTCTAGAGATAGTCACGCCTTAATGTCTTAATGGTTTTAAGAGTGGGGTCTGTGAGCTCAAGCATTGAGAACCTTAACGAACCTGTGACCGTATCCGAGCATATAAGCCTTGCAGAGAGGGAATGCTTGTAATATGGTAAATGTAAATTAGCATCAGTTTGCGTTCAAATTTCGCGTCATCTAGCTCGCTTAGGTTACAAACATTTCTGATACTTTCGGAGGGAAATGTTCCAAGTTCGAGTATAAAACTTTACCCAGAAAATGAATAAAAGCAATATTTAAAGAATATGAAGTAAAAAGAGTGTACAGTGTAACGAGCCTTACCGTGGCCACCCAACAAACTTTTACATTGGACAATTACGTGTAAAGACGTCAGCTCAACAACCGATGCAGCGGTGATCAACTTACAACTGTGCGAACTTTGCAAAGAGGCGTGACTGTCAATCAAATTCACACATCCTGATTGGCGGACAATTTGTAATAAGGCATGTTAAGGCGCGTCGCCTTGTAAGAATGGGGTACCAGGTACATTTTTATCGCGTTAATTATCACCCATTTTTCTCTGCTATGTTATGCGGACTTGGCGGATGTTCTTTAAATAGCTTAGAAAATCACAAATTTAACATGTCTGTAAAAGCTATCGAAGTAGAAATGGATAAGAATGCATGGTTGTTCTTATTTTGTGTCAAGTTTGGTGCCAATTGGTTCTTGCAACAACTTTTGGACACGCACTTCGCCAATTTCTAAAAAAAAAAAAAAAAAAAGAATAGTTGAAACTTGTAAATACGATTTTTGAAAATAGGTCACTCCGATCCGCCAAAATGGTCGTGGACGGACGATTTTCGATTCTCACATGCAGCCATTCGTAAGCTGCTTTGTCAGCTCATGAATCAGGCTAACATTTTCCCCATACATTAAATTAGTTATTGACAAAATTTACTGAGGAATAACCGAATTGCGTAGGATTAGCAATTTTCGTAGCAGTTTTTTTGTATTGAGACTACATGATGCGCAAATCGTATCTCATTTAAAACATTCCACCCTCGAGGTCAAGGAATCAGATTTGAAAGCACCCAATGCACATTACCCGGATCAGGCTGCAACCAGTAATTGGGTAACATCCCTTATCAACAAAGTAAAAGTGTAGCCGTAATGAAATATCCCATGGGCCAAACCTTGGTTTATCACCAGTAAATAGTTTACATGGAAAGACTGAAATAAGTTTAAAAGTACATAAAGTTTGATTCAAAATTTCTCTTCAATGCGACAAATACCTCCCAGCAACCTTTGGCTCATGCTTATAGATAATTCATTCAGACCACCTAGCTACCTACTACTTACTGAATCAAGTAGTCCGTAAGCAAGTTAGAATTTTGAAGAGCTACTTTTAAAAAATGTTCTAGCAACTTTTGACGATATTTTTTAGCAACTCTCCCAAGTGGCAATTAATTTAAAAGAACCCATCTTAAGTCAAATTTATGGTCGCAGTTTTGTTTTTTCTTCTTGTATATAAGTAGCCTATCTGCATCACTTTTGGTGAAAGAGCGTTTAATTTACGTGAATAGTTAAAGCGATTGCTCAAAAAAAAAAAAAAAAAAAGTAATAATAGTAATAATCATCATCATCATCATCGTCATCATCATCACCATCATAAACATAATGATAATAAGCTCAAGTACACTCCCCTACGATGGGAACTTAAGAAGCAATACTTGGGCTACCAAATAATTCAAATTAACAGAAGTGCAACGAAAAAGATACTGGGAGGACGCAGTAGGGAGGTGCTGTTTTGTGCAGTAGTTTGAACACTGCAAGATCCTTCAAGGTCTTGTGCTAGAGAGTCGTAAATAACAAAACACAGATACAGAGAATAGGACAATACAAGGTCCTATAGAATCTATTTGACAGACGTCATTATATATATTATTAGTTTTTTTTTTTTTTTTTAATGGTGTCTACAGAGATTTTTTATTAGATTTATATTTTTTATCGCATATTATTTGACTCATTAGGTTTTATTTAATAGTTCCTTCAGACTGCATAGGTTGCGCTGTGCGCCCTGTATTGTTATACTTTAGCATCCATACGTTTATCAACTGCTCATGATAATGCCAAGTGCACATGCATTATTTATATGAACGAAGATTTAACCTGTGTTTCATTTCTTTCCTTTTCATGTCGTATTCTCTTTAACTTGGAAATTATCACTAAAAAAGGCGGTAAGCAGAATCTTTTTTTTTTTCCAAACATTTGTTGTTAATTTATAGCCCCAGAAACAAATTTGGCTCTTTGCGGGCGGATAATTTGTAAACGCATATGGAGAGGAACAGAGTCTAGCAGTCTCCCAAGTCTTTTGTAAGGGGGCACTCGAAGTTTACTGAGGATTAGAGAGAAGGATTGGACAAGAAAGAAACAGTTTCTGCGGTACCACTAGATCCGAGGAAGGTCTTCGACACCATATATATATGCCACGGTTTTTTTTTAAATTTTAAATTTAATTAATTAATTATTTTTTATAACGAAAGGTAAAGGCATATAACTTCGTAGGATCTCCTCTGGAATTGATCCGATCATACGTTATCGTTCATAAACAACAAATAAAAATTAAATAAACAAATAAATAAAATAAAATAAACTATCGCCATGCATAATATGTACTATTGATTTTAAGGTACATTTTACCAGGTCTTATTTCTTTCTTTTTCATGTCATCATCTCTTTTACTTGGAATTTACCATCACAAAAAGATCGTAAGTTTAGCCGTTATTGTACTTATCTTATTATATTACTTTCTGTTCTACCCTGCTTTTCGAAGTTCTTGGAGCGAATAATTTACAACCGTATCATAAATTATCTGAATGACTTTAATGTCTTATGTGATAATCGATATGGCTTTAGGAAAAATCGCTCTCCTAGCCTTGCGCCTATCGATTTGTGTGACAAAATCTCTTCTTCATTCGAAAATAAGAACATGCCACAGGGGTATTTCTAGATCTTTCGAAAGCATTTGACACGGCAAATCACGAAATTCTTTTTGACAAACGCGAGCATTGTGGGATCCGTGGGTTGACCATGGGTCTAAAGTTATTTCTCTGATTCGACACAATTTGTGGAATTTAGCAACGTTAGATCTGCCCCCTAGGGGATTTTCTGTGGGGTGCCCCAAGGCTCTATTCTTGGCATTCTATTTTTTACCCTGTAAATTAATGATTTGAACAATGCTCCCTGCTTGATGCAATCTTGTTTGCTGATTGAAACCTACTTGTCTCCCATAACCTGGTTTTCAGCTAACCGGATGTCCTTGAATTTAGCCAAGACTAATATTATGGTAATCAAGCCTTGGCAAAAAAGAAATCCTTTGAATTTCATAAACGAGCAGCGTATTTCTCGCGTTTCTGAGATCTGAGACCATTTCTTTGGGTGTCTTTTTGGATGACAATATGACCTGGAAATCTCACATATCTCTATTAGCAAGTAAATTATCTAAATTTATAGCTATCATTCATATATTACTATTAATTTATGAACCCAGCAAAACGTTCCTCCCTTTGGGGGCAGAATGTTTTTTCTTGTATATAGGAAGGAGCCTGAATACAGATTGCAGCAGTCTCCAAGATCGATACCGTCTGCCACCGTCTTCTTTTACAAAAGGCTAAATCATATAATGTCTTGGGATCTCACCTGAAATTGGTGCGCATATATGTCATCGTTTATGAACAATTAAGCAAAAACAAGTGAACAAACAAAAGGAAACTACCACAAAGCACATGTGCATTATTGATTTTAAGTAAAATGTTACCTCTCCTATTTCTTTTCTTTTTTTTTTTTCTATGTTATCTTCTCCTGTACTTGGACTTTACCATCACAAAAAGGGTGTAAGTAGCCGTTAGTAGTTGTGTGCGATCATTCAGACCAAAAGACCTTGATTTCATGTCGCATAAATTAGGGTTGGTCTAATGAGATGCATGTCAATAAGTACACAAGGGTTTCTCATCAATAAGAAAGTCAAAAAGGTTTGAACACAACTCAAACTCAATAACACGTGCAAATATTAGCGGGAAAAATATATTTTCCTTAGGGCTTGAGCGTGTGTGTGTATATTGTTTTCGCGTTAAAGTAAACCTAACTTGGAACAGGAGATGTGTTCAGTAATTACTTAGTGGAACAGTGAATGAAAAGACACAAAGCGATTAAAGGAATGAGCTAAAGGAATAAAGCAATCACAAAACGCGAGATGAACTCACCAAAAACCAATCAGAAACAACCTTGACTTCATCGAAAATCAATGAAAACACGGGGACAAAATATATATTTTTAACGGTCAAACGTTCGGAATATTCCAAACCAAATTTAAAACCAGAGTTTAAAGCCGGTCACGCTACAACTATAATTCAATATAAACGAGGTGGGAGTATTTAGGATTTTAAATTTTGAATGTAGCACTAGGTTTTCTTTATTTGGATTTTGAGAATCACTTTAAAGGCCCACCTTCAACCGACAGGCTTTTCCACCGTTCGTTTTTGTTATGGAAATTCGCATTGCTTATTTTGGCAATCTGATTGGATGAATTTCAGCTATTGACGAGATGTCTGTCTCTTATTGGCCTTTGAAAGACCGTTGTATTGTGAATGAAAAGGGAATATTTTGTTTGCTAGGCGGGACATGTCAATTGTTATATCATTTTTTTTAAGGGGAATTTTTCAACCTCGCGCATAAACGAAGCACGGGTAAGTTCAATCTTAGATCAAGATACAAGACCTCCTTTAGTGCACAGACACAAATCTGACACAAAGAAAGCGTGCTTAATACCCTGGTCCCAGAGGTTTTTCTTGAGCCGCGAGCGTACAAGACGAGTCGTGAAGTGGCGAGAAAGAGTAAAATCTCTGGTTACCTTGGACTTGAATCTCACTCTCATGCAGACGCCAGCTGTCAATCGCGTAAAATTGATAATTAAAAAAGGGCCCAATGGCAACTTAGCAATCACGTGTTCCCTAGGTATTACCAATCAAACCAACCAATCATATTGATTTGCGTGTTTGTACTAAGTAAAATATGAGCGATCGTATTGTAGTGGATATGCAATGTCGAATGCCGAATGTGAGACATTTTATACCCGGTAGAATCGCATAGCTAAAGGTAAACTCGCGGTCTGATTGGCTATCGAAGAGAGGGTATGTTTTAACAAAACATTGTCGTCTTTTACAAAGCAAAAACCTGAGAGGAAACATGAGATTTTCCATGTTTCAATTTAACTTATGACTTCCTTGAAAGATTTTCTACAAGCCGCTTACCCTTACGAGCCCGAGAATCGGAGAAATCGGCAGCAGTCTATCGCGAAAGTAAAAATGCCCGAAGGAAGAGGAAAAAGCAAATTTTCTTCAGCGGCCGAGGAAAAGCAGGTTTCAGTTTTAGAGTACACAGTAGATAAACTAGAGGCCAGTAAATAGTTCCATTAATTTTCAGTCTAATGTTAGTTTCAACGGTCTGTGTGTTGAAAAAAAAAATGTCGAACGATTATCTTGAGACTTTCCCTGAATGTTCCCTACTAATCCCTGTTTTGAGAACAACAATAAGACGATAAGTCACCGTGCTTGCTTAAAGAGATATAAAGGGCCAATACTGATACTAATCACGCGCGTTATTTCATCGGCTCAGGGTACATTTTGCGGTAGCTAAACGAGAGGGGTTTTAAAGTAATACTTGAATAAACACATGATGGGTAAGTCTAGATCATATGGAACACTGTCTTACTTAGTTTATGGAAAAATCACTCAACTTAAACGACGTCGACTCAAAATCGTTTCTCGAGTCGTTGTTCTGAAGATCATAATTTACATCCCTGCATGGGTAAGGGGCTTTGACTACGTTTTTAGCTGTCTTTTTTTCCTTCCGATAAATAACAATAATAATAATAATAATAATAATAATAATAATAATAATAATAATAATAATAATAATAATAATAATAACAACAATAATAATAATAATAATAATAAAGATTTAAAGATTTAAAGGAGATAATTTGTAAAACCAAACTTACGCAAAATTTCGTATGTTCTCAGAATGCACGCGCCTATTCGCGGAGTTAAGGGTCATTCACAACTTTTCTCACGTGTTTTGAGAACTGTTTCAGTGTGTATGTTCGACTTACGCCATATTTACAATGTTGCAAATTTGACCAATTTACAAATAATGATGAGTAAATTATTTGAACTCGATTTTATGATAAAAACTAGCGATAAAAAGTTACGACGTTTCGACCTTCCGGAGATCATTTTCAAGTGCGAGTTAAAATGTGCAAGCAAATTAGCATAAATATGTTTGTCACAATTTAAAATAGTTTAAAAATACCATGATCACTAAAAAGGCAGTAGAGTATGTAACATCAAGCGATAAAAAAATTGTAAAAAATGGGGACATAAATTAATTAGAAGAATAAACAACAGTAAGCTTTTATAACCTGATCTAAACAAATAATTTAGCACGGGTGGAATCAGATTGTTTGTTTAGCGTTGGTTTTAGGTCTTTGATAAAAAACATTTCGAAAATAAGACAATTAAATTTGTTTTGACATTTCCTTAAAATTCTAAAACTTTGCGCCATGTCGTCCGGTTCCGACGAAATGAGACGCAAATTCCGACTGCGTTTG
Organism: Montipora foliosa; assembly: GCF_036669935.1. NCBI lineage: Eukaryota > Metazoa > Cnidaria > Anthozoa > Scleractinia > Acroporidae > Montipora > Montipora foliosa. Next base: position 1,208,202 of record NC_090870.1, on the reverse strand, counting down.
GCAACCCAGTCATAAGTAACGTCTATTGGTCAAAAATCACCCAAAATTACCGATTTTTTGACGGAAAATTCATCCCAGAGGATAAAAAAATTCGCTGGGCGTGTAAACAAGGTAAATATGTCAGAGCGAAAGTGATAACAGGCGAATAGTTTGAGGGAAAACACAATTCTGTGCGAAGAGAGTCTACGGAGGAATTTTATGCAAATACCACGCCCACGAAAGTACGTTTTCAGCGATGTGCAGTAAGTGCTTTCAGCCTATAAAGGTAATTTTCGGAATCGAATTTGTTTACGCCTACAACCTAAATACATAGCTATTACACCCGAAAAGCTTTTGGTAATTATTTTATTAATTATTCTAGAACAAACCAACTTAGATCCTTAGATGAACTGCCTCCAATGAAATACTATATGACAGCGAGAATGGCAAAGAAAATGAAACAACAATTCGAAAAATGGTATGCACAACAATTCGGAAAATGGTATGCAGAAGAGAAAGCGAAGGGCATTAAGTTCAATCTAACAGAGGAGCTAGAGGTGTATTCAAGCGATGACGTTAAATTATTGCTCGAAGGTTGCCTCACCTTTCAACGAGACGTTCACAAGCAGGCACGTTAAAATCCCTTCCAACAAATCACCATTGCCTCAGCTTGCAATCAAGACTTGCGCATTAAATCGCATCAAAGCCGACACGCTGGAAGCAGAACCTCTTTGCGGTTGGCATTTGAATGTTAACCATTCGAAGGTGGGTATGTATTGGTTAATGTTACATGAACACAAACTGCGTCGAGTTGCGTGCAATGGCTGAATTACACATAAGAAGAACACAGTTATTTGAAGAAATGTTTTAGAATACAGGTGACGGCAGCTCAGACCCGCAATTCCACCAAAATATTCAGCATGCCAGAAATTAAGGTGACTACCGTATTCCTTACATGCGCGGGACAGTCGACGGTTACAACGCAGACACTAACAGCGGGTATCAGTTCCTTTGCTGTTTCATTACGTTCACAAAACTCTATTCTTGCTGTTGTTTTCCTTTTTTTTTTTCATTTAAAGGTTTTGCAACTATAGTCGGTATAAGCATGACAGAGTTATTGGTCTCATGTACTCCCGTTTGCCTGTAACTTTAATTAAAGCATGGGATGTATTGTCTGTTATCCATTTAAGAAAAAAGTAAACTAAACACTCGAGCGAATCAATTTGTGATTGTAAAACAAAGTTATCGCCTAACAGAAAAAAAATGCTGTTTGTAAGATCGTACGGCCTAGCGACAGGGCTGGTATTGGTGCCTCTGTTGCCAGCGGAGAAAAAAAACGGAGCGTGCTCAGTCCTCGACGTTATGTCCGTGGAACATAAAGGACAGAAACGTAAGCTCTTGCTTACGGAAGACGAAACATTTCACAAACTCAGTAGATCCAACCTGGAAAATATTGTAAAACCTGAACGATGTGTTTAAAAACTCTCTTATAAAACATTTGTCCAAGCGTTAGCGTTTATTGATAGTCAAGTGGCACGCAGCCTCCGTTCAATATTTTGCTCTAAAATGTATACACTTTAGCATTTGCCCAAAACCTTCTTTTTCCCCTTTAAACCAATTAAAACATTTACAAGATGGAGGAATCACAGTTCATGTGGTCTTTGAAAAACATCCATCGGCTTGACGCTGGGCCGTGTAACAAGCCCTTTGAAACGCTGACGGTGCTTGGTGATTGTTCTCGAACGATCCTCCACTCTGCGTGTAAGGGTCATCTCAAAATGGTGCTGCGTTCTGCTTCTTTCTTTTGTTGGCAAGCCACCATGCGTGGCTCAAAGTTAAGACAGGGCATCTAGGATGATGTTGTGGGGTATTCAGTTTCTCCAGGGTGAATTCTAGAATCGCTTTGTACCAGGAAGCGTTCAGCCATTGGATGTAGGGGCATGTGCGGCTCCGAAAGATGAGAAACATTCTTCCCAGGTTTTGTGTAGTTTTATCGCAGTAACACAGCATCTTTGGCCATTTGGAATATCTTTGTCGGGTTTCGTCGCGAGGTGTTTGTGCCGTTGTTTCTCCACTGCTTGTAAGTACTGGTGTACTTCCTTTTGGCTTGCAATGAAGGTACACTGGTACTTGGCATATTTGACGTACGAGCTCCAACAGACAACCGTGAAAAGGGCACGTTGCATCAAATTCCATCAGCCAGTCATTGGAGATATGCCCCATGAGTTCATCCATGGTGGTGGGCTCACCACACTTCCCCTATTGGTAGGTCTGCTCCAAGACTTTTTTTTTTTAACAAATATATTTATTTCAACAAAAAGAGCACTACTTACACAATTACCTACATCATTTACACAAATTTACTTACATCAATGGTAAGTAAGGAACTCGACTACTTACAAACTGCAATACTCGTCACATTTGTTGGAACACCCATCCCCGT
>NC_090870.1:1188280-1195780 GCF_036669935.1 Montipora foliosa | reverse complement strand
CGAAATAATTTCAAATGAATTTAATATTTCAAATAGATTTACGGCCGAATCTGTGTCTGCAAGAACAGCCGTTGTGTCGTCAGCAAACTGTAAGAGCTTTGTTTCCTCATTTCCAATTTTAATTCCTTTGATCGCTTCATTTTCTCGAATGGCAATTGCTAAAATTTCCACCACAATTGTGAAAAGATAATGAGAGAGCGGGTCACCCTGCTCCAAGACTTTCTCAATGGGTGTTCGTAGGATGAGCGACAGGGGTGGTAATTCCTTTATCTCCTCCATTTCTTTGAAAATGGCCATAGCGTTGTTTCCTCCACTTGTTTGTGTGCCTTCTGTCTTCTTCTTGGTGGGAGGTTTGGATGGCCGAGTGCGTTTTGGAATCGGTACTACTTGTTCTTTCTTGTCAGACATGATGTAGTCTCTTGAAAAACAGTGAGCAAAAACTGCGCTTTTGATACCACAAAGCTTTTTTGTTCCTCAAGGTATGAAGGGCTGATAACTTCATTAGGAACCAATTACCTATTCTCCTCTTCATTGGCTATCGATAAGGTCATGGTTGATTCTCATCGGTTTTTTGGCGAGGTTATCTGATGTCTTTGAGACTGGTTTATTCTCTTTAGATCATATAGTTGCTCCTCTGAAATCTCTCATTTACTCTTCAAATCCAGAGCAGGACAGAGCTCTCTCTAAGCCAGAATATTTACCCATAAAACAATTTACACACACAATCTCGTTAGCAGAGCCTCCGTTACCCTTGTCCAGAAGAACGGACGCTGAAGGCTCTGGAATAATCCAAAACCGGAACTAGAAAACTCTGGCTAAATAACTGCACGTGCTTGAGGGGAGAAGGTTAGAAATCAACAAGAACACTGGAGTTCACTTTTCACTCGCAAGACAGTAGACGTGAGTATAACCACATCTAACACCCACCGAAACCCTTAAACTGCGGAGAATCAAAAATAACAATACACGTTTTTTTAATCAAAACAGATTTTAGTATCTGGTGTGTCACGCAAGTGACAATTGCAGTATTTTCAAAAACAAAAACGTTACCGAACTCGTAACTTGTAAAAATATTTATTTCTTGATCAACCTCGTATAGATAGGAATCCAGAAGAAATCACGATTTTTGAGTTTAGAATTTGAAAATGCAAGGAAATGAAACCATTTTTCAACAGCCAATTTACTATGGCCTTTTTGGATTCGACCAGTGTCCCAATGACTCTGGGAAGGGGATATTCCTAACACAGTTCTATTATCTTATGCTCCACACACTCGTTACACGAGCGTGTGCTCAAACACTTCCGAAAATATTTTTCCCGCCAAAAATTTGCACTTGTTCTTGAGCTAGGGTTGTGTTGAAACTTGCCCCATTTTTTTCATATTTATGCATGACCCCTTTTTTGACATTTTCATTGACGAAAAAACCCTCGTGTACGTACGTGACGTGTATCTCATTAGTACAGCCCTAATTTATGCAACGTGGAAACGAGGGTCTTGGGTCAAAATGATCCCACACAACTACTGCTGTTATTTTATTATTTTTCTTTTTTCAATATTTTATTTTTCAAACATTCGTTCTCAGTTTATGATCCCAGCAAATCATTTTTTCCCTTAGTGGGGAGGACATTCCCCTCTGCATATTGAGAGAAGAGCAGGGTGTAGCAGTCTCCCAAGCCTTATTTATTTATATTTAGAGAGGGCATTTATGTTATACGGCCCTATTGCAGTTTACGGACTATTGAAGAGAAGCATTGGGTAAGAGAGAAACAGTTTCCGCAGTGGCACCAGAGGTATAAGGTCTTGGGATTTCCCCTGCAGTTGATAGGCATTTGCGTTATCATTCATAAACAACGAATCAAAATGAAAGAAAAAGGGTAGAAAAGTAAAACTATCGCATATCTTATTCTTTTTTTCCCTTTTTTCATGTCATTTTCTCCTTTACTTGGACTTTACCATTACAAAAAGTTTGTAAGTAGCCTTCTTTTCCTTTTTTTTTAATCTTTTTTATCTTTTTTCATACATATGTTGTTAATTTATAAATGCAACAAAAAGTTCGACCGTTAGTGGGCAAAACGTTTTTTTTTCCTGTATATAGAAGGAGCCTGACCACAGAGTGTAGCAGTCGTCAAAGTTTTTTAAGGTCTCGTTATAGGTAAAATTGGACTCTCGCTCAATTTATTTTATTTCATTTTGTTATTTTTTTTGTTTTTGTTTTCCCATCTCTTGAATCGGTGGGCTGTAAAGTATATTTTCGCAAAACAAATATCTGATGAATTAATTTTTAAAACCGCTAAAATTCCTTTTCTTTGTTTCCCGCCATAATCTGCACGCTAAAAATGATTGACGTATCATGTCAACCACACGTGAAAGGATTGGGCGTCAATTGACAGCCTTTGCGCGCCATCTACTACCTTAGCACGAGCCCAACGCTGATTGGCTCAGCATAATTGGCTTTCAAGTAGGGGGCGGAGTTATTCAACAGACCGTGAACTGCACACGAACTCTTCAAGGTCGATTTTATAGAGGTTTACTTTGACACCAAAACCACAACTTCTCAAACCTCCTGTCCGACAGGTTTTAAGATATTACTTCCAAATTTTCAGTTCTAATAAATGATTATACTACATCAAATACTGTGTGAGGAATTTGTTGTTTTTCTTTGGAGACTAATTTTATGGCACTTTTTCTGCCCAAATTAAGTATGAGATGGGAGTTTCGACTTTGGTGCGTGATATTTCCTTCAATTCTAGACATACCAAAAATCCCTCACATGATATTTTTGGTTTGCACGTCACGCAAGTGAAAACGTAAATCGCTCACTCTTTCAAAAGTTGAGTCAAGAAATGGATGTGTCATAGAAGAGGAATAAATAAACAAAGGGTCCAAGTCTCAGGGCTATGCGATATTCCGTACTTGAGTTATTCGGCGAAGTTTATCACTCAAATTTGTAGAGTTTTGTATGGAGGCGCCATGTTGGTCAGTACTGCTGAAGTACACCAACATGGACGGAAACCTGTAAAAACATCTGGTATTTGATTTGGCTGTCTGTAACACTTTCTGCTGCATAATGAGGAAGCAAGCATTCGTATAGACACGTCTCCTAGTATTTTGGCTGTTTAGGCCACCAAAACAATGCGGAAATCGGTGTTGTTGTTGTTTTTTTTTATGCATCTGGCATGTTTTTCGAAAGCCATCAACATGTCACGCACTGTGAAAAACTCCGAAATTCAAACTGCTCTATTTTCGAAACGAAGCACGGTACCGAACTGAAAATATGCAAACAGATATATATTTAAAACCTCTTGTAGCTGATCAAGATAAAAGCTCAAAAAGGCTCCTTAGTGTTCTGTGACGTCACGTGCAAGTCAATAATTAGAGTGCATTCATCTGTGACTAAAAATGCAACAAAGTGCGTTTATTTTCGTAATAAAGTGAAGGGGCAGGAACTCCTGTAGCAGACTTTGAGGACTCAAAACCAAAAGGCAACATCAATAACAAATATTTATTCAAATAATTCAACCTATGGGCTTTATATTATGATATACAGTTTGTCCCTGTACGAAAAATAGTAGCGCAACAATTTCATTTTTTCCACGGACACCTCATTTTCCTTTACCGAGACCTTAAGAAGCATATATAACGTGCTGTCCAATTATACTTTACAGAAAATTGGAGAAGACTTGGACAAGAAGGAAAAAGGTTCTGCGGTGTCACAGGATCTGAGCAAGGCATTCGAGACTATCTGCCTCAACCTTCTTTTACACAAGCAAAAAGCATATAAGGTCTTAGGATCTCTCTTCGAAGTTAACCCCGTATACGTTTATTGTTAATTAAAAAAACGAATCAAAATAAAATAAAAAAAGAAAGAAAAACAAAACTATTGTCATGCATATACGCACTATTGATTAAAGATACACATTACTTATCTTATTATTTATTTTGTTCTTTTTCCATGTCATTTTCTTCTTTACTTGGATTTTACCATTACAAAAAGTGGGTAAGTAGCCGTTATTTTCCTTTTTTTCCCCCATACATTTGTTATTAATTTTCAAATGCAGCAAAACGTTTGTCCTTAGTGGGCAGCTTGAAGAAGCTTTTGACAAGAGGAAAAAAAGGTCCTGTGGTGTCACAGGATCTTGGGAAGGCATTTGACACTATAAAAAGGAAAGAAAAGGAAACGAACCTTATTTAAGTGTCCAGTCGTTCTAGCACTGGACCACTAAGTGGGGACACTGTAAAATGAAATTAACAATAAAAGCAAATCAAGTCAAAGGTTGGTGTTTGTGGAGAGAGGAAACTGTAGTACCCGGTGGAAACTTAACTCAAACTCAACTCATATATGACGCCGAGTCTGGGAATCGAAGCGGGCCACAAAGGTGGGAGGCGAGTGCTCTCGCCACTGCACTTTATCTGCCTCCATCTTCTTTTGAAAAAGCTGAAAGCATATAAGGTCTTAGGATCTCTCTCTGAATTTAACCGCCAATACGTCATTGCAAAAAGTCGGTCGTCAATTTATTTCCTGTTTTTTTTTTGTTGTTGTTGTTGTTTTTTTTTTACACTTGTTAATTTTCAAATGCATCAAAATGTTTAGCCTTACTGGGCAGAATTTTCTTTCCTGTATATAGAAGGAGCCTGACTACAGAATGTAGCAGTCTTCAGAAATCTTAAACGGCATTTATGCTGTGTGCCCTTATAATACTTTACTGAATGTTGGAAAAGCTTTGGACAAGAAAGAAAAATGGTTCTGCGGTGTAACGGGATCTGGGGAAGGCATTCGACACTATCTGCCTCCACCCTCCTTTACAAAAGCCAAAAGTATATAAGGTCTTAAGATCTCTCTTGGAATTTAACCCCGTATACGTTTATTGGTAATTAAAAAACGAATCAAAATAAAATAAAAAAAGAAAGAAAAACAAAACTATCGCCATGCACATACGCAGTATTCATTAAAGATCCACATTACTTATCTTATTATTTATTTTGTACTTTTTCCATGTCACTTTCTCCTTTACTTGGATTTTACCATTACAAAAAGGTTGTAAGTAGCCGTTATTTCCCTCTTTTTTTTACACTTGTTAATTCTCAAATGCAGCAAAATGTTTAGCCTTAGTGGGTAGAATTTTTTTTTCAGCTGTATATAGAAGGAGCCTTACTACAGAATGAAGCAGTCTTCCAAATTTATAAAAGACATTTATATTGTGCGGCCTAATTATACTGAAAATTGGAGAAGCCTTGGACAAGGGAGTAACAGGTTCTGTGGTGTCACAGGATCTGGGGAAGGCATTCGACACTATCTGCCTCCACCTTCTTTTACAAAAGCCAAATGCATATAAGGTCTTAGGATCTCTCTTGGAATTTAAACGTGTATACGTTTATTGGTAATTAAAGAACGAATCAAAATAAAATTTAAAAAAAGAAAGGAAAACAAAACTATAGCCATGCATATACGCAGTATTGATTAAAGATACACATTACTTATCTTATTATTTATTTTCTTCTTTTTCCATGTCATTTTCTTCTGTATTTGGATTTTACCATGACAAAAAGATAGTAAGTAGCCGTTATTTTCCTGTTTCTTTTCTTTTTTTTTTTTAACACTTGTTGATAATTTTCAAATGCAGCCAAAGGTTTAGCCTTAGTGGGCAGAATTTTTTTTCTAGTATATAGAAGGAACCTAACTACAGAATGTAGCAGTCTTCAAACATTTTAAAGGGCATTAATAGGCTGTGCAGACTAATTCTACTTAACTAAATTGGAGAAGCTTTGGACAAAAGAGAGAAAGATTCTGCGGTATCACAGGATCTGGGGAGGGCAATCGAGACTATCTGCCTCCACCTTCTTTTACAAAAGCCAAAAGCATATAAGGTCTCATGATCTCTCTTGGAAGTTAACCCCGTATACGTTTATTGATAATTAAAAAAAAATCAAAATGAAATAAAAAAGGAAAGAAAAAACAAAACTGTCATCATGCATTTATGCACTATTGATTAAAGGTATACTTTGCTGATTATTTATTTTGTTATTTTCTGCGGTCTCAAAGGATCTGAGAAAGGCATTCGACACTATCTGCCTCCACTTTCTTTTACAAAAGCAAAAGCATATAAGGTCTTAGGATCTCTCTTGGAAGTTAACCCCGAATACGTTTATTGGTAATTGGAAAACGAATCAACAAAAAATAAAAAAATGGAAGACAAACAAATCTATCGCCATACATATACGCAGTATTGATTAAAGATACACATTACTTATCTTATTATTTATTTTGTTCTTTTTCCATGTCATTTTCTCCTTTACTTAAATTTTACCATTACAAAAAGTGTGTAAGTAGCCTTTTTTTTCCCATACATTTGTTGTTAATTTTCAAATGCAGGAAAGGTTTAGCCTTAGTGGGCAGACTTTTTTTTTTCCTGTATATAGCAGGAGCCTGACTACAAAATGTATAGGAGTCTTTAAAAATTTTAAAGGGCATTTATGCTGTGCGGCCTAATTTTACTTTACTGAAAATTGGAGAAGGTTTGGACAGGAGCAAAAAAGGTTCTGCGGTGTCACAGGATCGGGGGAAGGCATTCGACACTATCTGCCTCAACCTTCTTTTACAAAAGCCAAAAGCATATAAGGTCTTGGGATCTCTCTTGGACGTTAACCCCAAATACGTTTATTGGCAATTCAAAAACGTATTACAATAAAAAAAAAAACTAAAGAGAAACAAAACTATCGCCATGCATATGCACAGTATTGATTAAAGATATACATTTCTTATCTTATTTCTGTTTTTTTTTCTTTTTCCATGGCACTTCCTCCCTTCCGTGGATTTTACCATTACAAAAAGATGGTAAGTAGCCGATATTTTCCTTTTTTTCCCCATACATTTGTTGTTATTTTTTAAATGCAGCAAAATGTTTAGCCTTAGTAGGCAGATTTTTTTCCTGTATAGAGCAGGCGCCTAACTACAGAATGTATAGCAGTGTTTAAAAATTTTAAGAGGCATTAATGGTGTGTGGCCTAACTATACTTTACTGGAAATTGGAGAAGCTTTGGACAAGAGCGAAAAAAGGTTTTGCGGTGTCACAGGATCTGGGGAAGGCATTCAACACTATCTGCCTCAACCTTCTTTTACAAAAGCCAAAATCATATAAGGTCTTGCGATCTCTCTTGGACGTTAACCATGTATACGTTTATTGGCAATTAAAAAACGAATCAAAATATAATAAAAAAACGAAAGACAGACAAATCTATCGTCACGCATATACGCAGTATTAATTAGAGATACACATTACTTAACTCATTATCTATTTTGTTCTTTTTCCATGTCATTTTCTCCTTTACTTGAATTTTACCATTACAAAAAGTGTGTAAGTAGCTGGTTTTTTTTTCCTTTTTTTTTTCCATACATTTGTTGTTAATTTTCAAATGCAGCAAAACGTTTAGGCTTAGTGGGCAGAGTTTTTTTTCCTGCATATAGCAGGAGAAAGACAACAGAAAGTATAGCAGTCTTCAAAA
>NC_090870.1:1155780-1178280 GCF_036669935.1 Montipora foliosa | reverse complement strand
TTATTGGCAATTGAAAAACGAATCAAAATAAAATAGAAAAAGAAAGAAAAACAAAGCTGTCGCCATGCATATATATACGCACTATCGATTAAAGATGCACATTACAATCTTATTATTTATTTTTTCTTTTTCCATGTCATTACCTCCTTTACTTGGATTTTACCATTACAAAAAGTGTGTAAGTAGCCATTATTTTCCTTTTTTTCTCCATACACTTGTCGTTAATTTTCAAAAACAGCGAAACGTTTAGCCTTAGTGGGCAGATTTTTTTTTTCGTGTATATAGCAGGAGCCTAACTGCAGAATGTATAGCAGTCTTTTAAAATTTTAAAGGGCATTTATGCTGTGCGGCCTAATTTTACTTTACCGAAAATTGGAGAAGCTTTGGACAAGAGCAAAAAAGGTTCTGCGGTGTCACAGGATCTGGGGAAGGCATTCGACACTATCTGCCTCAACCTCCTTTTACAAAAGCGAAAAGCAAATAAGTCTTGGGATCTCTCTTGGACGTTAACCCCGTATACGTTTTTTGGCAATTGAAAAACAAATATATAAAAAAAAAAAAGAGAAAAACAAAACTATCGCCATGCATATACGCAGTATTGATTAAAGATACACATAACTTATCATATATTTTTTTTTCTTTTCCATGTCATTTCCTCCTATACGTGGATTTTACCATTACAAAAAGATGGTAAGTAGCCGTTATTTTCCTTTTTTTCCCCCATACATTTGTTGTTAATTTTCAAATGCAGCAAAACGTTTAGCTTTAGTGGGCAGGTTTTTTTTTTTCTGTATAGAGAACGAGCCTGACTACAGAATGTACCAGTCTTAAAAAAAATTAAAGGGCATTTATGCTGCGGCCTAAATATACTTTGCTGAAAAGTGAAGAAGCTTTGGACAACAGAGAGAAAGGTTCTGGGGTGTCACATGATCTGGAGAAAGCATTCTACACTCTCTCCAAGCACCTTCTTTTACAAAAGCTCAAAGCATATAAGGTCCTAGGCTCTCTCTTGGAAGTTAAGACCGTATATGTTTATTGGTAATTAAAAAACGAATCAAACTAAAATTAAAAAAAAAAAGAAAAACAAATATATCGCTATGCATATACGCAGTATTGATTAAAGATACATATTACTTATCTTATTTTTTTTTTCTTTTTACATGTCATTTCCTCCTTTATGTGGATTTTACCATTACAAACAGATTGTAAGTAGCCGTTATTTTCCTTTTTTCCCCCCCATAAATTTGTTGTTAATTTTCAATTTCAGCAAAACGTTTAGCGTTTGTGGGCAGATTTTTTTTTTTGTATAGAGAAGGAGCCTGACTACAGAATGTAGCAGTCTTCAAAAAATTTAAAGCGCATTTATCCTGTGCGGCCTAATTATACTTTGCTGAAAAGTGGAGAAGATTTGGACAAGAGAGAGAAAGGTTCTGGGGTGTCACATGATCTGGAGAAAGCATTCGACACTATCTGCCTCCACCTTCTTTTACAAAAGCCAAAGGCGTATAAGGTCTTAACATCTCTCTTGGAAGTTAACCCCGTATACCTTTATTGGTAATTAAAAAACGAATCAAGATAAAATTAAAAAGAAAAAAAAAAAAAAAACAAAGGTATCGCCATGCATATACACACTGTCGATTAAAGATACACATTACTTAGCTTATTATCTATTTTGTTCTTTTTCCATGTCATTTCCTCCTTTACTTGGATTTTACCATTATAAAAAGTGCGTAAGTAGCCGATATTTTCCATTTTTTTTTCCATACATTTGTTGTTAATTTTCAAATGGAGCAAAACGTATAGTCTTAGTGGGCCGAATTTTTTTTTCCTCTATAGCAGGAACCTGACTACAGGATGTATAGCAATCTTTAAAAATTTTAAAGGGCATTTATGCTGTGCGGCCTAATTACACTTTACTGAAAATTGGAGAAGCTTTGGACAAGAGCGAAAAAGGTTCTGCGGAGTTACAGGATCTGGGGAAGGCATTCAACACTATCTGCCTCAACCTTCTTTTACAAAAGCTAAAAGCATATAAGGTCTTGGGGTCTCTCTTGGACGTTAACCCCATATACGTTTATTGGCAATTGAAAAACGAATCAAAAAAAAAAAAAAAAAAAGAAAGACAAACAAAACTATCCACATGCATATACGCAGTATTGACTAAAGATACACATTACTTATTATATTATTTATTTTTTTCTTTTTCCATGTCATTTCCTCATTAACGTAAATTTTACTATTACAAAAAGATGGTAAGTAGCCGTTATTTTCGGGTTTTTTTCCCATTTATTTGTTGTTAATTTTCAAATGCAGCAAAACGTTTAGCCTTACTAGACAGATTTTTTTTCCTGTATAGAGAAGGAGCCTGACTACAGAATGTAGCATTCTTCCAAAAATTCAAAGGGCATTTATGCTCTGCGGCCTAATTATACTTTGCTGAAAAGTGGAGAAGCTTTGGGCAAGAGAGAAAAAGGTTCTGCGGTGTCACATGATCTGGAGAAAGCATTCGACACTATCTGTCTCCACCTTCTTTTATAAAAGTTAAAAACATATAAGGTCTTAGGATCTCTCTTGGAAGTTAACCCCATATACGTTTATTGGTAATTAAAAAACGAATCAAAATAAAATAAAAAAAGAAAGAAAAACAAAGCTATCGCCATGCATATACGCACTATCGATTAAAGATATACATTGCTTACCTTATTATTTATTTTTTCTTCTTCCATGTCATTTCCTCCCTTACGTGGATTTTGCCATTACAAAAAGATTGTAAGTAGCCGTTATTTTCCTTTCTTTTTTCCCATACATTTGTTGTTAATCTTCAAATGCAGCAAAACGTTTAGCCTGAGTGGGCAGAATTTTTTTTCCTGTATAGAGAAGGAGCTTGACTACAGAATGTAGCAGTCTTCAAAGAATTTAAAGGGCATTTATGCTGTGTGGCCTAATTATACTTTGCTGAGAAGTGGAGAAGCTTTGGACAAGAGAGAGAAAGGTTCTGCGGTGTCACATGATCTGGACAAAGCATTCGACACTATCTGCCTCCACCTTCTTTTACAAAAGTTAAAAGCATAGAAGGTCTTAGGATCTCTCTTGGAAGTTAACCCCGTATACGTTTATTGGTAATTAAAAAACGAATCAAAATATAAAAAAAAAGAAAGAAAAACAAAGCTATTGCCATGCATATACGCACTATCAATTAAAGATATACATTGCTTATCTTATTATTTATTTATTTTTTTTCCATGTCATTTTCCCCCTTACGTGGATTTTGCCATCACAAAAAGATGGTAAGTAGCCGTTATTTTCCTTTTTTTTTCCCCATACATTTGTTGTTAATTTTCAAATGCCGCAAAACGTATAGCCTTAGTGGGCAGAATATTTTTTTTCTTGAATATAGCAGGAGCCTGACTACAGAATTTATAGCAGTTTTTAAAAATTTTAAAGGGCATTTATCCTGTGCGGCCTAATTATACTTTACTGAAAATTGGAGAAGCTTTGGACAAGAGCGAAAAAGGTTCTGTAGTGTCACAGGATCTGGGGAAGGCATTCGACACTATTTGCCTCAACCTTCTTTTACAAAAGCCAAAAGCATATAAGGTCTTGGGATCTCTCTTCGACGTTTATCCCGTATACGTTTACTGGCATTTGGAAAACGAATGAAAATGAAATAAAAAAAAGGAAAGACAAACAAATCTATCGCCATGCATATACGCAGTATTGGTTAAAGATACACATTACTTATCTTATTATTTATTTTTTCTTTTTCCATGTCATTTCCTCCTTTACATGGTTTTTACCATTACAAAAAGATGGTAAGTAGGGGTTATTTTCCGTTTTTTTTCCCATACATTTGTTGTTAATTTTCAAATGCAGCAAAACGTTTAGCCTTAGTGGGCAGATTTTTTTCTTCCTGTATACAGAAGGCGCCTGACTACAGAATGTAGCAGTCTTAGAAAAATTTAAAGGGCATTTATGGTGTGCGGCCTAATTATACTTTGCTGAAAAGTGGAGAAGCTTTGGACAAGAGAGAGAAAGGTTTTGCGGTGTCACATGATCTGGAGAAAACATTCGACACTATCTGCCTCCACCTTCTTTTACAAAATCCAAAAGCATATAAGGTCTTAGGATCTCTGTTGGAAGTTAACCCCGTATACGTTTATTGGTAATTAAAAAAACAAATCAAAATCAAATAAAAGAAGAAAGAAAAACAAAACTATCACCATGCATATACGCACTATCGATGAAAGATACACATTATTTATCGTATTTTTTATTTTGTTTTTTTCCATGCCATTTCCTCCTTTAATTGGATTTTCCCATTACAAAAAGATGGTAAGTAGCCGTTACTTCTTCTTTTTTTTCCTATTTATTTGTCGTTAATTTTCAAATACAGCAAAACGTTTAGCGTTAGTGGGCAGAATTTTTTTTCCTGTATATAGCAGGAACCTGACTACAGAATCTATAGCAGTCTTTAAAAATTTTAAAGGGCATTTATGCTGTGTGGCCTAATTATACTTTACTGAAAATTGGAGAAGCTTTGGACCAAAGCAAAAAAGGTTCTGCGGTGTCACAGGATCTGGGGAAGGCATTCGACACTATCTGCCTCAACCTTCTTTTACAAAAGCCAAAAGCATATAAAGTCTTGGGATCTCTCTTTAGCGTTAACCCCGTATACGTTTATTGGCAATTGAAAATCGAATCAAAATGAAATAGAAAAAGAAACAAAAAGAAAGATGTCGCCATGCATATACCCAGTATCGTTTAAAGACACACTTTACTCATCTTATTATTATTATTTTTTTCCATGTCATTTCCTCCTTTACGTGGATTTTACCATTACAAAAAGATTGTGAGTAGCCATTATTTTCTTTTTTTTTCCCAAAAATTTGTTGTTAATTTTCAAATGCAGCAAGACTTTTTAGCCTTAGTGGGCAGATTTTTTTTTTCTTGTATAGAAAGGGAGCCTGACTACAGAATGTAGCAGTCTTCAAAAAATTTAAAGGGCATTTATGCTGTGCAGCCTAATTATACTTTGCTGAAAAGTGGAGAAGCTTTGGGCAAGAGAGAGAAAGGTTCTGCGGTGTCACATAATCTGGAGAAAGCATTTGACACTATCTGCCTCCACCTTCTTTTACAAAAGCCAAAAGCATATAAGGTCTTACGATCTCTCTTGGAAGTTAACCCGGTACACGTTTATTGGTAATTAAAAAACAAATCAAAATATAAAAAAAAAAAAAGAAAAAAAAAAAAGCTATCGCCAAGCATATATGCACTATGGATTAAAGATACACATTACTTATCTTATTATCTATTTTGTTCTTTTTCCATGTCATTTCCTCCTTTACTTGGTTTTTACCATTACAAAAAGCGTGTAAGTAGCCGATAATTTTCTTTTTTTTTTTTTGACATACATTGGTTGTTAATTTTTAAATGCAGCAAGACGTTTAGCCTTAGTGGGCAGAATTTTTTTTCCTGTATATAGCAGGAGCCTGACTACAGAATGTATAAATGAATGAAGGGGTAGTTTCTAAAGAAACTGTGGTGCTGCGTCGGTGGGGAAGTAGTATACAAAAATTTGGTTTATCAACGGAGTTGATAATGTAAATTGACCACCGTACAGAGATTCTAAAAGCTGACGTTTCGAGCGTTAGCCCTTCGTCAGAGCGAATCGCTCTGACGAAGGGCTAACGCTCGAAACGTCAGCTTTTAGAATCTCTGTACGGTGGTCAATTTACATTATCAACTCCGTTGATAAACCAAATTTTTGTATACAGAATGTATAGCAGTCTTTAAAAATTTTAAAGAGCATTTATGCTGTGCGGCCCAATTATACTTTACTGAAAATTGGAGAAGCTTTAGACAAGAGCTAAAAAGGTCCTGCGGTGTCACAGGATCTGGGGAAGGCATTCGACACTATCTGCCTCCACCTTCTTTTACAAAAGCCAAAAGCATATAAGGTCTTAAGATCTCTCTTGGAAGTTAACCCCGAATACGTTTATTGGTAATTGGAAAACGAATCAAAAAAAAAAAAAAAAGAAATGAAAGACAAACAAATCTATCGCCATGCATATACGCAGTATTGATTAAAGATACACATTACTTGTCTTATTGTTTTTTTTTTTGTTTTTTTTCCATGTCATTTTCTCCTTTACTTGAATTTTACCATTACAAAAAGTGTGTAAGTAGCCTTTTTTTTTTCCTTTTTTTTTTCCCATACGTTTGTTGTTTTCAAATTCAGCAAAACGTTTAGCCTTGGTGGGAAGAAGTCTTTTTTTTGTATATAACAGGAGCCTGACTACAGAATGTATAACAGTCTTTAAAAATTTTAAAGGGTATTTATGCTGTGCGGGCTTTATTATACTTTACTGAAAATTGGAGAAGCTTTGGACAAGAGCGAAAAAAGTTCTGCGGTGTCACAGGATCTGGGGAAGGCATTCGACACTATCTGCCTTAACCTTCTTTTACAAAAGCCAAAAGCATATAAGGTCTTGGGATCTCTCTTGGACGTTAACCGCAAATACGTTTATTGGCAATTGAAAAACAAATCACAATAAAATAAAAAAACTAAAGACAAACAAAACTATCGCCATGCATATATGCAGTATTGATTAAAGATATACATTACTTATCTTATTATTATTATTTTTCTTTTTCCATGTCATTTCCTCCCTTGCGTGGATTTTACCATTACAAAAAGATGGTAAGTAGCCGTTATTTTCCTTTTTTTTCCCCTTAAATTTGTCGTTAATTTTTAAATGCAGCAAAACGCTTAGCCTTAGTGGGGAGAATTTTTTTTCCTGTATATAGCAGGAGCCTGACTACAGAGTGTATAGCAGTCTTTAAAAATTTTAAAGGGCATTTATGCTGTGCAGCCTACATAAACTTCACTGAAAATTGGAGAAGCTTTGGAAAAGAGCGAAAAAGGTTCTGCGGTGTCACAGGATCTGGGGAAGGCATTCGACACTATCTGCCTCAACCTTCTTTTACAAAAGCCAAAAGGATATAAGGTCTTGGGATATCTCTTGGAAGTTAACCCGGTATACGTTTATTGGCAATTAAAAAACGAATCAAAACAAAAAAAAAAAAAAACGAAAGACAAACAAATATATTGCGATGCATATACGCAGTACTGATTAAAGATACACATTACTTATCTTATAATTTATTTTGTTCTTTTTCCATGTGATTTTCTCCTTTACTTGAATTTTACCATTACAAAAAGTGTGTAAGTAGCCATCTTTTTTCCCTATTTTCTTTTTTTTTTCCATACATTTGTTGTTAATTTTCAAATGCAGCAATACGTTTAGCCTTAGTGGGCAGAGTTTTTTTTTTCCTGTTTATAGCATGAGAAAGACTACAGAATGTATAGCAGTCTATAAAAATCTTAAAGAGCATTTATACTGTGTGCCCTTATTATACATTACTGAATGTTGGAAAAGCTTTGGACAAGAGAGAAAAAGGTTGTGCCGTGTAACAGGATCTGGGGAAGGCATTCGACATTATATGCCTCCACCCTATTTTACAAAAGCCAAAAGCATTTAAGGTCTTAGGATCTCTCTTGGAATTTAACACCGTATACGTTTATTGGTAATTAAAAAACGAATCAAAATATAAAGAAAAGGAAAGAAAAACAAAACTCTCGCCATGCACATACGCAGTATGCACCGCAGCACCGAGCTTATGCCTGAGCTGAGCTGAGCTGATCCGTAAGTAACTATCTGGCAATGGCCAAAACGAAGGACCAGCCAGATTTAGTACATCGTTTTAAAGAGCTCTGGATTAATGAGCTGATGCCAACTTTTAAAAAGGATTTATTGACCGAACTAAAGACCGAAATCGGCAAACAGATGAAGATCGTCACAGAACGATTCGAAAGCAAGATCCGTGACCTGGACAAGAAA
This sequence comes from Montipora foliosa, assembly GCF_036669935.1. Lineage (NCBI taxonomy): Eukaryota > Metazoa > Cnidaria > Anthozoa > Scleractinia > Acroporidae > Montipora > Montipora foliosa. Next base: position 1,170,379 of record NC_090870.1, on the reverse strand, counting down.
CTTAACGGCCTCGAAACGTCGCAATCGTTTGTTTCGAGCAAATTTGATGCCTTTACCGCGGGACTAGCGAACACAAAAAAAGATATTAAAACCATTAACGATAAAGTTAACCAGCTAGAAGACAGCATTTCACATTTTGAGAACGACCTGTACGACAACATGGCGTCCCTCGATGTAACACAACAGTACTTGAGGCGTGATTGCTTAGAAGTTACTGGAATTCCAGTTATCCCTCTGGACAATCCTACCAGGCTCGTTGTTGAACTGTCCTCTGCTTTGGATATTGACTTAAACGAACAAGAAATTTCGACTGCTCATCGCCCTCCAGCTACCAAGAAGGTGAAAGAGCGAATAATTGTAAAGTTTGCTAGGCGTGATAAACGCAATGAAATTTACAAGCAAAGATCAAAGCTGCATGGGAAGGACACGTCGTGTTTACCATCAGTGGCGGCTGAACTCGGTAAGAGCATTGCTGATAGGCCAACGAAGATTTATATTAACGAATCCCTAACTCCTTACAGAAGAAGACTTTTTGGGAAGCTTAACGCATTCAAGAACACAAACAAGTGGAAGTAGCTATGGACAACGAATGGTACTATCCGTCTACGACAAACGGATTCATCACAAACATTCCACTTCGATACTATGGAAGACTTTGAGGAGTTTGTAAACCCACAAAAGGACAAGAAGTAACTGGACAGATAAGTAATTGTAATTGTAACCAATGATGATTTAAATTTTGAACCTCTAGCTCGAATACAAGAATATGTCTTGTCGTAATAATGGTTTGACGCAACTCCCATTCTTCAATTTATCAGATCAAGAATTTTGTAATTTAATTGGTTCCTGCACCCCCAGCCTGTCCGAAAGACACAGTGATAATATTGATCTTTTGAATGTGCTCCCTAATCCCGACAAACATGATGAAAGGGATTCTGACCTTATGCTTATTCCTCCATGCTCAGAATACCACGAAACCTCCAAATTAAATAAGTTACTCAATTCATCTTACAGCTCTAAGATTTGCCTTAGTATATTTCACTGCAATATTAGAAGTCTACCAAAAAATCTTCCTATCTTAGAAGATTGGTTATACTCTTTAGAAAAAAAACCCGACATATTAGCCATCTCAGAAACAAAGCTGAACAGCAAATCTATAATTAACATTGATATACCCCAGTACCACTTTTTTTCACACTGACTCTGAAACAGCTGCTGGGGGTGCCGCTCTTTATATATCTAACAATTTAAAAGCCATACCCAGGGCAGATATAAAGTTTACTATGCCTCTAGTTGAATCCTGTTGGGCAGAAATTATTGCTAACATTAACAAACCGAATATTATCATAGGATGCATATATAGACATCCTTCAGCTAATATGCCAGGTTTCACACAAGAACTACAAACTATAATCAAAAGTTTAAGTAATAGGAAACAACATGTCTATATAATAGGAGATGTAAATGTAAATTTCCTGAAGTACAATGAGCATGCTAACACTGAAGATTATCTTAATATGCTGTACTCTAACAATTTTCTCCTACTCATCACTAAACCCACTAGACTCACAGATCACTCTTCCACCTTAATTGATCATATTTATACTAATGCTCCCATTGAAAATACTACTTCTGGTATCGCTCTAGCTGACATATCTGACAATTTGCCTATTTTCTGCATCTGCAATGCACCCACTTCTAAAAACAAGCATATAACATATTATAGAGATTATAGTAACTTCTGCAAAGAACAATACTTAGCCGACATCAGTCAAATCAACTGGCCAGATCTATACTCCACCTCCACTGATCTCCATGAGATAACTTGTGCATGTATGAACAAAGTGAAAGATATTGTCAATAAGCACGCCCCTTTAAAAAAAAGCAACCAATTCTAAAATGAAACAACTTAACAAACCTTGGTTAACACAGGGGCTTTTAAAATCAATTAAAAGAAAACAAAAGATGTATAAATCACATTTTTTCAGCAAGAATTCAATGAAGATAAAAGAGTATAAACAATACTCCAATCTACTTAACAAAATGAAGGCTAAAGCCAAAGATAAATATTATAACCAATATTTTCAGCTGTACAAAGAAAACCTGAAAGAAACATGGAAGCTTATTGGTACAATCATTAAAAAGAAAGCTAAAGTTAAATCAAACTGCTCTTCTAGGATCATAAGAAATAGTAAGATGTATACTAACGAACTCGATATTGCTAACCAATTTAATCAGCACTTCACTACAATTGGCCCTACCCTTGCTAGTGCAATTAACCCTATCTATGATAACCCCACCAAATACATACGTAATAGCCCCGCAAATAGTTTTTACTTATCAGCTGTCACTGAAGAATATGTGGCTCAGTTATTCTCAAATCTAAATGAAAGAAAGGCTTCATTGGATATTCCTAACAAGTTAATAAAACTTGCTAGCCATGAATTATCTAAACCTTTCTCATATATTTACAATCAGTCAATCGCACAAGGTATTGTGCCTAATGTACTTAAAGTTTCAAGAGTAACTCCAATATTCAAATCTGGGGATGCAACAGATCCTGCAAATTACAGACCCATAGCAGTTTTATCACCATTTAGTAAAATCCTAGAAAAAATTGTCAATGATCAGCTTATATCATTTATAGATGAATACAATATCTTGTTCAAATACCAGTTTGGGTTTAGAAAAGACCATTCTACTGAGATTGCTATTTTAGAAATAACTGACATCCTTAAAACCTCAATTGACAACAATCTCATTACATGCGGGGTCTTTCTAGATTTTTCCAAAGCCTTCGATACTGTCAACCATGAGATACTGCTAAGGAAATTACATAAATATGGAGTACGTGGAAAAGCTCTAGATTGCTTCACAAGTTACCTTACTAAAAGAACTCAATATGTGAAACTAGGTAATGTTGAATCTGAATTTCTCCAGATTGTTTGTGGAGTTCCTCAGGGATCAACCCTTGGACCACTATTATTTCTTCTGTACATAAATGATCTTGCTAACTCTTCAGACATGCTTTCCTTTCGACTGTTTGCTGATGATGCTAATATCTTCTATGCTACTAAAACATCAAAAGATCTTGAGGCAGTTATGAACTCAGAACTTCAGAGAGTAATTAACTATTGCAATCTCAATAAGTTGTCTATTAACATGAGGAAAACAAACTTTATGATAATAACATCTCCACAGTAGCCAACTATACACAATATTAATATCTTAAACATTGAACGCAAAACTAGTATCAAATATTTAGGCATTTATTTAGATGAGCATTTGAATTGGAAAACTCAAATAGCACATGTACAAGGCAAACTGACTAAAAACCTTGAAATCTAAACCAACTACGGAACTACCTGAATTTAAAGATGTTACGACAATTGTATTATACACTTATTTACCCTTATCTTAATTACGGCGCAATGTGTTGGGGCAACAATTATCAGACTAATTTAAATAAGATCTGTACTAAGCAAAATAAATGCATCCGTAGTATGTTTTTTGCAAACAAACAAGAGCCCTCTTTCCCATATTACCAAATCCTTGAAGTTTTAAAATTTGAAAATATTGTTAAATTCAAAATCTGCTCACTGGCATTTAAATTATACAACAATCCATCAACTGTTCCAGCAATCTTCCATAACTTTTTAACACCTACAGCAACTGTCCACTCCTACAACACCAGAAATTGTGCTAAGCTTAATTTTTACCGACCACAAGTTAGAACTAACATAGGCAAATTTACTTTTAAGTACTCTGCTTCTGTCATGTGGGAAACTGTCCCCTTGGCACTAAAAAAAGCAAAAACATTTAACAAGTTTAAGAAACTTTATAAGGCCCACCTGATCTCTTGTCAATCAAATAATGTATGTTCTGTTTAATGGTCAAATGTATAGCACGTAACTATTTAATAATAATAATGGAGCTTGTTTAAAATATAATAATAATAATAATAATAATAATAATAATAATAATAATAATAATTGTCTTCTTATATTTTTTGTGTTTGTTACCGCTGCTGTTGTTGATGACGTGTCGTTCTTTTCTTTTGTTTTTGTTTGTCGTTGCTGCTGTTGTTGTTGTCTGTTTGTTTGTATGCTCCTTTTAATTTTTTCCCCCTTTTGCTAAGCTTGTCCTGTATAGATCTCTCACGTGGTTCAGTATATCTCTAATATGCTTAAGTTATATACATGTAATTTTCTTCTGTAAATTAGTCCTAGGCTCTACAAATGTTTTTTTTTCTATATCCCAGTAAAGCTCAGTGTCATTTCTTCGTTTACTTAAAAGTAGGTGGTGGTCAACTAGAAAGCCTTCGCTACTTTGACCACCACACACATTTTATAACCTGTACTGTAATTATTTTACCTTGTAACCATGTGTTGTGACTATACTTTTCTTTCTATGTTAATGTCATGTAAATAGTGTGAAATAAATGAACCCTGAACCATGAGTATTCCTTACAGATACACATTACTTATCTTATTATTTATTTTGTTCTTTTTCCATGTCATTTTCTCCTTTACTTGGATTTTACCATTACAAAAAGGTTGTAAGTAGCCGTTATTTTCTTTTTTTTTTTTTTACACTTGTTAATTTTCAAACGCAGCAAAATGTTTAGCCTTAGCGGCCAGATTTTTTTCAGCTGTATATAGAAGGAGCCTTACTACAGAATAAGGCAGTCTTCCAAATTTATAAAAGATATCTATATTGTGCGGCCTAATGATACTTTACTGAATGTTGGAAAAGCTTTGGACAAGAGAGAAAAAGGTTCTGCGGTGTAGCAGGATCTGGGGAAGGCATTCGACACTATCTGCCTCAACCCTCTTTTACAAAAGCCAAAAGCATATAAGGTCTTAGGATCTCTCTTGGAATTTAACCCTGTATACGTTTATTTGGATGCTCTAACCACTGAGCTACTGGAGACTCTATGGTGAGCAAGGGTCAATTTGTGGGTCTCGACTGGAACCGCATCGCGCGGCTACACAGCCAAGTATTGACTAGCATATTTGAAACTCACTAACAGCATCGCGCTGTCACATTAATGCATATCAAGATGCAGCCAACCAACCTCAAAAGTGAGTGTGTTAACGATGAAACAACAACAATGATATTGAATGTAAGGAGAAATGTAGACTCGGAAAAATATCCGAGTCCCATCTGGGACTCGGATATTTTTCCGAGTTTACATTTCTCCTTACATTCAATATCATTGTTGTTGTTTCATCGTTAACACACTATACGTTTATTGGCAATTAAAAAACGAATCAAAATATAAAGAAAACGAAAGACAAACAACACTATCGCCATGCATATACACAGTATTGATTAAAGATACACATTACTTATCATATTATCTATTTCGTTCTTTTTCCATGTCATTTCCTCCTTTACTTGGATTTTAGCATTACAAAAAGATGGTAAGTAGCCGTTATTTTCCTTTTTTTTTCAATACATTTGTTCTTAATTTTTAAATGCAGCAAAACGTTTAGCCTTAGCGGGCAGAATTCTTTTTTCCTGTATATAGCAGGAGCCTGACTTCAGAATGTATAGCAGTCTTTAAAGATTTTAAAGGGCATTTATGCTGTGCAGCCTAATTATACTTTGCTAAAAAGTGGAGAAGCTTTGGACAAGAGAGAGAAAGATTCTGCGGTGTCACATGATCTGGAGAAAGCATTCGACACTATCTGCCTCCACCTTCTTTTACAAAAGCCAAAATCATATAAGATCTTAGGATCTCTATTGGAAGTTAACCCCGTATACGTTCATTGGTAATTAAAAAACGAATCAAAATAGAATAAAAACAGAAGGAAAAACAGAGCTATCGACATGCATATACGCACTATCGATTAAAGATACACATTACTTATCTTATTATCTATTTTGTTCTTTTTCCATGTCATTTTCTCCATTACTTGGATTTTAGCATTACAAAAAGATTGTAAGTAGCCGTTATTTTCCTTTTTTTTTTTTTTTTTTCCATACATTTGTTGTTAATTTTCAAATGCAGCAAAACGTTTAGCCTTAGTGGGCAAAATTTTTTTTTCCTGTACATAGCCGGAGCCTGACTACAGAATGTGTAGCAGTCTTTAAAATTTTTAAAGGGCATTTATGCTGAGCGGCCTAACTATACTTTACTGAAAATTGGAGAAGCTTTAGACAAGAGCGAGAAAGGATCTAGGGAAGGCATTCGACACTATCTGCCTTGACCTTCTTTTACAAAAGCCAAAAGCAAATAAGGTCTTGGGATCTCTCTTGGACGTTAACCCTGTATACGTTTATTGGCAATTAAAAAAGGAATCAAAATAAAATAAAAAAACGAAAATACCAACAAAACTATCGCCATGAATTTACGCAATATTGATTAAAGATACACATTACTTATCTTATTATTTATTTTTTCTTTTTCCATGTCATTTCCTCCTTTACGTGGACTTTACCATTGCAAAAAGATGGTAAGTAGCCGTTATTTTCCTTTTTTTTTTCCCCATACATTTGTTGTTAATTTTCAAATGCAGCAAAACGTTTAGCCTTAGTGGGCAGAATTTTTTTCTTCCGGTATATAGCAGGAGACTGACTACAGAATGTAAAGCAGTCCTTAAAAATTTTAAAGGGCATTTATGCTGTGCAGCCTAATTATACTTTACTGAAAATTGGAGAAGCTTTGGACAAGAGCGAAAAAGGTTCGGCTGTGTCAAAGGATCTGGGGAAGGCATTCGACACTATCTGCCTCAACCTTCTTTTACAAAAGCCAAAAGCTTATAAGGTCTTGGGATCTCTCTTGGACGTTAACCCCGTATACGTTTAATGGCAATTGAAAAACGAATCAAAATAAATTAAAAAAACCAAAGACAAACAATACTATCGCCATGCATATACGCAGTATTGATTAAGGATACACATTACTTATCTTATTATTTACTGTTTTTTTTTCCTTGTCATTTCCTCCGTTACGTGGATTTTACCCTTGCAAAAAGATGGTAAGTAGCCGTTATTTTCCTTTTTTTTCCTTATACATTTGTTGTTAATTTTTAAATGCAGCAAAACGTTTAGCCTTAGTGGGCACATTTTTTTTCCTGTATGGAGAAGGAGCCTGGCTACAGAATGTAGCAGTCTTCAAAAAATTTAAAGGGCATTCATGCTTTGCAGCCTAATTATACTTTCCTGAAAAGTGGAGAAGCTTTGTACAAGAGAGATAAAGGTTCTGTGGTATCACATGATCTGGAGAAAGCATTCGTCACTATCTGCCTCCACCTTCTTTTACAAAAGCCAAAAGCATATAAGGTCTTAGGATCTCTCTTCGAAGTTAACCCCATATACGTTTATTGGTAATTAAAAAGGGAATGAAAATGAAATTAAAAAAAGAAAGAAAAAGAAAGCTATCGCCATGCATATACGCACTATCGATTAAAGATACACATTACTTATCTTATTATCTATTTTGTTCTTTTTCCATGTCATTTCCTTCTTTACTTTTATTTTACCATTACAAAAAGATTGTAAGTAGCCGATATTTTCCTTTTTTTTTTTTTTTTCCCATACCTTTGTTGTTAATTTTTAAATGCAGCAAAACGTTTAGCCTTGGTGGGCAGAATTTTTTTTTCCTGTATATAGCAGGAGCCTGACTAGACAATGTATAGCAGTCTTTAAAAATTTTAAAGGGCATTTATGCTGTGCAGCCTAATTATACTTTACTGAAAATTGGAGAAGCTTTGGACAATAGCGAAAAAGGTTCTGCGGTGTCACAGGATCTGGGGAAGGCATTCGACACTATCTGCCTCAACCTACTTCTACAAAAGCCTAAAGCAGATAAGGTCTTGGGATCTCTCTTGGACGTTTACCCTGTATACGTTTATTGGCAGTTGAAAAACGAATCAAAATAAAATCAAAAAAACGAAAGACAAACAAAACTATCGCCATGCATATACGCAGTATTGATTAAAGATACACATTACTTATCTTATTATTTATTCTTTCTTTTTCCATATCATTTCCTGCCTTACGTGTATTTTACCATTACAAAAAGATGGTAAGTAGCCATTATTTTCCTTTTTTTTTCCCCATACATTTGTTGTTAATTTTCAAATGCAGCAAAACGTTTAGCCTTAGTGCGCAGATTTCTTTTTTCCTGTATAGAGAAGGAGCCTGACTACAGAATGTAGCAGTCTTTAAAAAAATTAAAGGCCGTTTATGCTGTGCGGCCTAATTATACTTTGCTGTAAAGTGGAGAAGCTTCGGAAAACAGAGAGAAAGGTGCTGCGGTGTCACATGATCTGGAGAAAGGATTCGATACTATCTGCCTCCACCTTCTTTTACAAAAGCGAAAAACATATAAGGTCTTAGGATCTCTCTTGGAAGTTAACCCAGTATACGTTTATTGGTAATTAAAAAACAAATAAAAATAAAATAAAGAAAACGAAAGACAAACAAACTATTGCCATGCATATACGCAGTATTGATTAAAGATACACATTACTTATCTTATTATCTATTTTGTTCTTTTTCCATGTCATTTACTCCTTTACTTGGATTTTATTATTACAAAAAGTGTGTAAGTAGACGATATTTTCCTTTTTTTTTTTCCATGCATTTGTTGTTAAGTTTCAAATGCAGCAAAACGTTTAGCCTTAGTGGGCAAATTTTTTTTTCCTGTATATAGCAGGAGCCTGACTACAGAACGTATAGCAGTCTTTAAAATTTTTAAAGGGCATTTATGCTGTGCGGCCTAATTATTCTTTACTGAAAACTGGAGAAGCTTTGGACAACAGCGAAAAATGTTCTGCGGTGTCACAGGATCTGGGGAAGGCATTCGACACTATCTGCCTCGACCTTCTTTTACAAGAGCCAAAAGCATATAAGGTCATGGGATCTCTCTTTGATGTTAACCCCGTATACGTTTATTGGCAATTGAAAAAGGAATCAAAATAAAATAAAAAAACGAAAGACAAACAAAACTATCGCCATGCATATACGCAGTATTGATTACAGATACACATTACTTATCTTATTATTTATTGTTTCTTTTTCCATGTCATTTCCTCCTTTACGTGGACTTTACCATTGCAAAAAGATGGTAAGTAGCCGTTATTTTCCCTTTTTTTTCCCATACATTTCTTGTTAATTTTTAAATGCAGCAAAACGTTTAGCCTTAGTGGGCACATTTTTTTATCCCGTATGGAGAAGAAGCCTGACTACAGAATGAAGCAGTCTTAAAAAAATTTAAAGGGCATTTATGCTGTGCAGCCTAATTATACTTTGCTGAAAATTGGAGAAGCTTTGGACAAGAGAGAGAAAGGTTCTGCGGTGTCACACGATCTGGAGAAACCTATCGACACTATCTGCCTCCACCTTTTTTTACAAAGCCAAAAGCATATAAGGTCTTAGGATCTCTCTTTAAAGTTAACCCCTTATACGTTTATTGATATTTAAAAAACGAATCAAAATAAAATAAAAAAAGAAAGAAAAACAAAGCTATCGCCATGCATATACCCACTATCGATTAAAGATACACATTACTTATCTTATTACCTATTTTGTTCTTCTTTAATGTAATTTCATCCTTTACGTGGATTTTACCATTACAAAAAGATGGTAAGTAGCCGTTATTTTCCTTTTTTTTTTCCCCATACATTTGTTGTTAATTTTAAAATGCAGCAAAACGTTTAGCCTTAGTGGGCAGAATTTGTTTTTCCTGATTATAGCAGGAGCCTGACTACAGAATGTATAGCAGTCTTTAAAAATTTTAAAGGGCATTTATGCTGTGCTGCCTAATTATACTTTACTGAAAATTGGAGAAGATTTGGACAAGAGGGAAAAAGGTTCTGCGGTGTCACAGGATCTGGGGAAGGCATTTAACAATATCTGCCTCAACCTTCTTTTACAAAAGCCAAAAGGATATAAGGTCTTGGGATCTCTCGTGGACGTTAACCCCGTATACGTTTATTGGCAATTAAAAAACGACTAAAAATAAAATAAAAAAAACGACAACAAACAAATTTATTGCGATGCATATACGCAGTATTGATTAAAGATACATATTACTTATCTTATTTTTTATTTTGTTCATTTTCCATGTCATTTTCTCCAATACTTGAATTTTACCATTACAAAAAGTGTGTAAGTAGCCATTTTTTTTCCTTTTTTTTTCCCATGCATATGTTGTTAATTTTCAAATGCAGCAAAACGTTTAGCCTTAGTGGGCAGATTTTTTTTTTTCTGTATATAGCAGGCGCCTGACTACAGAATGTATAGCAGTCTTTAAAATTTTAAAGGGCGTTTATGCTGTGCAGCCTACATAAACTTCACTGAAAATTGGAGAAGCTTTGGACAAGAGCGAAAAAGGTTCTGCGGTGTCACAGGATCTAGGGAAGGCATTCGACACTATCTGGCTCAACCTTCTTTTACAAAAGCCAAAAACATATAAGGTCTTGGGATCTCTCTTCCACGTTAACCCTGTATACGTTTATTGGCAAAGACGAATCAAAATAAAATTTAAAAAAACGAAGGAGAAACAAAACTATCGCAATCGTATACACAGTATTGATTAAAGATACACATTACTTATCTTATTATTTCTTTTTTCTTTTTCCATGTCATGTCCTTTTTTACGTGGATTTTACCATTACAAAAAGATTGTAAGTAGCCGTTTATTTCCTTTTTTTTGCCCCATACATTTGTTGTTAATTTTCAAATGCAGCAAAACGTTTAGCCTTAGTAAGCAGATGTTTTGTTTTCCTGTATAGAGAAGGAGCCTGACTACAGAATGTAGCAGTCTTGAAAAAAATTAAAGGGCATTTATGCTGTGCGGCCTAATTATACTTTGCTGAAAAGTGGAGAAGCTTTGGACAAGAGAGAGAAAGGTTCTGCGGTGTCACATGATCTGGAGAAAGCATTCGACACTATCTGCCTCCACTTTCTTTTACAAAAGCCAAAAGCATATAAGGTCTTAGGATCTCTCTTGGAAGTTAACCCAGTATACGTTTATCGGTAATTCAAAAACGAATCAAAATAAAATAAAAAAAGAAAGAAAAACAAAGCTATCGCCATGCATATACGCACTATCGATTAAAGATACACATTACTTATCTTATTATCTATTTTGTTCTTTTTCCATGTCATTTCCTCCTTTACGTGGATTTTACCATTACAAAAAGATGGTAAGTAGCCGATATTTTTCTTTTTTTTTTTTTTTTTTTCCATACATTTGTTGTTAATTTTCAAATGCAGCAAAACGTCTGTCCTTAGTGGGCAGCTTGGAGAAGCTTTGGACAAGCGAGAAAAAGGTTCTGTGGTGTCACAGGATCTTGGGAAGGCATTTGACACCATAAAAAGGAAAGGAAAGGAAAGGAAACTAACTTTTTTTAAGTGTCTAGTCGTTCTAGCGCTGGACCACTAAGTGGGGACACTGTAAAATGAAATTAACAATGAAAGCAAATCAAGTCAAAGGTTGGTGTTTGTGGAGAGAGGAAACTGTAGTACCCGGAGGAAACTCAACTCAAACTCAACTCACATATGACGCCGAGTCTGGGAATCGAACGCGGGCCACATAGGTGGGAGGCGAGTGCTCTCGCTACTGCGCTTTATCTGCCTCTATCTTCTTTTACAAAAGCTGAAAGCATATAAGGTCTTAGGATCTCTCTCTGAATTTTAATAACCTCTTATACGTCATTGCAAAAAGTCGTTTGTCAATTTATGACTGCTGAAAACTTTTGTTCCGAAGCAGCAGAATATTTTTCCTGCATATTAAGAGGAGACTGAGTAGGCACCGCAGAAATACGTTTTGGGGGGTGTGCTGTAGTATTTTTCTGATCAGCGGCACACCTTAGCGAAAACAAAAAATGCTGGCAATTTTAAAATGGTTTTCGTCATGAGTCTTGCCGACAGAGCAAAAAGTTAAAACTTTAGGTAGCCCAAGCTCGACATATGAGCAGCTCTTTATATGATGACCTTTGCATTGTTACGTGACTCGAGCGATTTGCATATTTGTAAGGATTTGTATGGGGAAAATAACGATTGTTTCTCTGACCTATGAAAATGTAGCGATTTAAATAAAAATCGTCTTACCTTACTTTAGTTGAATGTTTTTTTCCCTCCTGTGTGGTCTTTGAGCAGATTTACAGCCATTCCTGTTAGTTTTAGAGGAACCGGTTTGCTCCCTCTATATATACTTCTCAAGGTTGGGTACTCTCACGAAGCAGTCGATCCCATCCGCCGAAGGAAAACGGCCGTAAATTCTCTCCAGCAGCTCCAGTCCGTACGTCTACCCGTCCATGTATGCCAATGTGACCAGTATCATGCTAATACATCTTTGATATTGGACATCCATCTTTTGATCAATTGACACCTGTGGAAACAAGGTATCCGCTGACCAGTAGCGCGTAACCATGTCGCGGGCTCAAGCCTAGAGCTCACCGAGGTCGGCGGTTTTTTTTTTTTTTAGTTGACCGCTGACTAGGTACTGGTTTTCGATTTGATTGCAGACTGAACCCAGGTTTACTCACCTGATCATAAGCAAGGCTTCATTTTTCACGCGCTTTCTGGGGCTCGACGCGGCTACGAGGCCATACTACATCAACAAAAGTTCTTACAAGGTCAACGCTTTTCGTGTTCAGGTGGAAAAGGGTTTGGTTTTCTTTCTGCATTTTTCGCTGGTTTTAATCCAGTTTGACATATCGTCATATCTGTGGTCCACACTGGTGGCTATGCAGTTATTCAAGCCAAGCATCGGCGGGATGTAAACTCAAAGCTGAGTGTTTATTTTTAATTTGCTTAGAGCCTCTTTTTTCTCTGTATTGCAATTTTTGGCATATCTTTAGAAGCTCTGATAAGGTTACATGATGCCTGGACGACCTATGTCTAGAACAGAAACGAAAGGAGAGCGAAAGAGAACGATAACGGAAAAACAGAATACCACTAATAGCTCATACTGTGCGGAAGAGGTTACTCCACAAATTATTTCCTTGGCCACTAAACCGTTTGTTATTTTTAGGGATGCGTTATTTAAAGTGGATGCGAGGTTTGTTTGTTTTCTTCTAAAATGCGAGCGAAAAAGTGCTTTTTTAATCCGTTTGCCCAACTGGTTTTCGATATGCCTCGACAGTGGCAAGAAAATTTTGCCCTTATGTGACAAACACGTATTCGCAATGAGTTCTCGTAAAATTAGAGTTAAATCTCACTAGCTTAGCTTAGCTTGTGTTTTCAGAAGTTTGTAAAGCACTAAAACGTTATTTAAGTGTTGAAGCACGGCTATCTTTAAAAGCAGGAATGGGGAATGTGAGAATGGGAATGAGGAATGGGGAATGGGGAACGGGGAACGGGGAATCTTTAAAATGGGGAATGTTTAAAACCGGGAATCTTTAAAAATGGGGAATCTTTAAAATGGGGAATCTTTAAAAGCGGGAATCTTTAAAAGCGGGAATCTTTAAAACGGGGAATCTTTAAAACCGAGAGTCTTTAAAATGTCCAGAAATACAGTGGACTTGACTTTCCTTAAACTTTATTATTGAGTGAATATTGGTTTCCATTTTTTATTCACCTTGATGCCCCAGACCCAAGGCCCATGGTCAAGACCAGCCATCCTCTTTCATCTGAACTTAAAGTTTTTAAATTGCATATTGATTCGTTTATGTACCTGCCACCGACCACGAAAAATCAGCCTGAGCTACACGCTAGCGAATCGAAAAAGCATGACCCATAATTTCAAAAACATTTTGCAGTTACATTTTACACCACGTCCGGACATCAGAGTGATGGCTTCTCTTTAGCAATGTTGTCAATAAACTTTTAGAATACGAAAATATCACGCATTTAAAACTTTGGAAAGGTTGGCAGCTTAAGTCGGTCGCCAGCAATACATGAACAATTCACTATCTCCCGCAATTTTTAATAAATGTTCCGCCTAGTTGGAGTGAGTGGAATTTCCCTATAAAGACAGCGCGTCTGAGATAAGTTATCTCGTTTGTCGGTCGGTAAACACCACAAAAGATATTTTACTTTTTCCTGACAGCTATTCCCCTCCAAAGTAACAGATGAGAAATTCAGATGCATCTGAGTAACAATTCGTCGGCGAAAATGTTGTTGAAAGAACCGGAAATGGATCACTTCACGAGATTTTGTGTTGGTAATCACATGATTTCGAGTGCAATTTGAAATGCACGAGTTAAATTTTTTCAAAGACTAACAAACCTAACAATTTGGGATCTATGAAAAATTTACAAGTGCTTATTTATTCCAAATTGTTTGAGAAAAAAAATAATAAAATAAATAAATAAATATATATATATATAAGGTTACGCTGATTTTTCGAGCTCCGTGGCATAAACGAATCAATATGCTCGGTGCATAAACGAATCAATATGCAATGGTGGCATAAACGAATCAACATGCAATTTAAAAACTTTAAGTTCAGATGAAAGAGGATGGCTGGTCTTGACCATGGGCCTTGGGTCTGGGGCATGAAGGTGAATAAAAAATGGAAACCAATATTCACTCAATAATCAAGTTTAAGGAAAGTCAAGTCCACTGTATTTCTGGACATTTTAAAGATTCTCGGTTTTAAAGATTCCCCGTTTTAAAGATTCCCCATTTTAAAGAT